>NC_057802.1:181693849-181715960 GCF_018294505.1 Triticum aestivum | reverse complement strand
GGCCGTGGACAGGGCGTCAGAAGCTGCTCCGGTGGTTGGGTTAAGGATGGTGTCGAAGATGCGGATCTGCGGCCGTGGTCGGGGCGTCAGAAGCTGCTCCGATGGTTGGGTTAAGGGTGGTGTCGACGATGCGGATCTGCGGCCGTGGACGTGGCGTCAGAAGCTGCTCCGATAGGTTGGATGAGGGTGCGAGGAAGCGGATCTGAGGCCGTGGACTTGTGAGTTGGCAAAGCGGCCCCGGTAGGGTTGAGAATGGTATAGGCGAAGCTACTCCGGTAGGGTTGACGATGGTCGGCGAAGCGACTCCGGTAGGGTTGAGGAAGGTGTCGGCGAAGCGGCTCCGGTAGGGTTGAGGAAGGTGTCGGTGAAGATGATCAGAGGCCGTCGACGGGGGCGTCGGTGGGGCGGCTCCGGGGGGTGTGGACGAAGCGTCTCCGGTGGGGAGTACGAATGAGCCGCTGCTGATGTGCGGCGGTTGACGAGAGTACTGGCGAAGCAGATCCGGCGCCGTGGACAAGGCCGGCACTGAATGGGCTGTGGTACAGTGGTGGATGAGCAGTCTACTTGTTTCTAGGGGAGGTGGGAGGGGTAGATGCGGCCGCAGAAGCATATCCGGCGAGGTGGACGCCGCTGGCAGTGAATGGGCTATGGTACAGCGGTGGATGAGCAGTCTAGGGTTTCGAGAGGGGAGGGGAGAAAGGGCGATGAAGTACGGACGGCGTGATGTAAGATGCTCTGGTGCTGTGGAGTTAGTCGTTTTTGCGGGAGGGGAGAGGAAATGGGGGTGCCGTGTAGTGGGGGAACCGGAAGTTACCAAAGCAGCCCCGACCTATCATGTAGATGAGGGCGGTATTGTAACTGTTGGTCTCCGTGCACCAAGGACAAAAGGGGGATTTCGCATGCTAAAGACTAAGGTGGCGGAAATTTTAGAAGGAGGCGGGAGATTTTGCCGCCCGCGGGATCGTTCGTATCCAGTTTCAACTAATTTTGGACCGTGCTAGCGGGAAGGTCATGCTAGACTGTGTACACGGGGCACGCGTCAGCAGTTAATAACTGGTGTGAAGTCCACCCCAGAAAAAAAGACAATAACTCGGGATGATGCGCCGATAACTTGGACGTTCACACGGGCGCGGCCAATCGTACGGGTGTAGTGGCGCGTTCACAAAAAAAGGGATCAAACGCTCAGCCTATGTATTTCTCATGTAAATAGATAATTTAGTGCCATTGGTTATTTACTTTAAACATAATGCATTGACGTGTTAGTGTAGAGGCGCACAAAAAGAAATGGATATTGTAGTCAGCTACTTAAAAGTGTTACCTCATATGATTACATAGCCTCCATTTCATAAATTGCGTACCCGTTGAATTCATATATGAATATTACATATATTACTTCAAAATAGAAACTTAAATCATCCAAGACTAATGAATTTGAATGCAAGAGTAACAATGGTGCATATACATGATAGCTACATTGGTTGTTTGAAGAAACATCACTGTAACTTTGGCATGCACAACTGAAAAGGTTTATTTAAATAGAAAAATGTGATATGTGAGTGTCCAATCTTTATAGCGTTGAATCGATATTGTACCTTTGGCCACGATACAAAGTAGATATTGACTTATGTTCAAGCGATGCACGTCCACGATCGCTAGATAGTGATACATGAATGAATTGTGCAATCTCTCTCACACGCATACATATCTCATTTCCCTGTGGGCATCAGAATCACACACGCGCACTTCATGTATTTCTCTCCCTCCGTCAGGGTTAAATTCGTCTTTCTACCCTGTCCTACAAGTCTCTCACACAGAAACACACACGCTCTCTATGTCTAACACGCCCACCCCTTTAATTCCGCCCACCCACAGCCACTAATGTCTCAAAGTATAATAATGTCTCTCACACATATGCTATCTACCTATCCCTTAATATAGCTAGATATGTGTCACACAAACTCCTTCTCCCTACTAGCAAGATGCCCATGCGTTGCACGGAATATCAAGATGCATTTGTATGAGAAGTTTATCTTGTGGGAGAAAAGGATGAACGAGGGAATGCCTTTTTTGCAAATGCGGAGAGGGGTGTGGGTATCTTTTTGCAAAATTGCCATAGTTTCCTTCCTGTCCATCGGATATAAATCGGATGGCCTATATTGCAGGATGGCAGGAACACCATCATCACCAACTCTGTTTTTTTATAAAAGTAGAGATATGTGAGTGTCACTGCCCCCCCCCCCCACACACACACCCACACTTCCCAACACCGAAGGAGTAGGGTGACACCTCGATCTTGATACTAATCTATCGACTGGCTTCTCTCTCAAACATACACACACACACACACTACCCGGCACCGAAGGAGTAGGGTGGCACATCGATCTTGATAATAATCTATCTACTCCTCTTTCAAACACACACACACACACTCCCTAGTTGTGCCTCTGTGCCTACCGCGCACACTCTCGATACGTCTTTCTCTCCCTCCCCCCACAACAATGACAGCAGAAGGGTGACAACTCGATCTGATCATAATCTGTCAATTGGTTTCTCTCTCAAACATTGTGTCTCGGTGCCTCGCTCGGTAGCCCCCTCGATATGTAGACTTCTCGCGCGCGCACAGCTGTAGTGACGATGACGCTGAACCCAGTGTGCCTTGTTTTTACCGGCCTCATGTGATAGTTTTCACCCTGTTTTCTGTTAATTAACAAGGCAACCTTTTCTTTGTTACTACTAGTGAATCTGAAATCATTCGGGGCAGACATAAAATATATCACTTCAACCCAATTATCGCAGCAACTATTTTAAAAGAAATTAGCTGCCCGTGCGTTGCACGGAACATCAAGATGCATTTGTATGAGTAGTTTATCTTGTGAGAGAAAAGGTTGAACGAGGGAAGGCCTTATTTGCGAACGTGGAGAGACGTGTGGGTATATTTTTGCAAAATTGCCATAGTTTCTTTCCTATCCGTTAGATATAAATCCGACGGCCTATATTGCAGGATGGCACGCACACCATCATCACCAACTCTGTTTTCTACTCCCTCCGTCCGAAAATACTTGTCATCAAAATGGATAAAAAGAGATGTATCTAAAACTAAAATACGTCTAGATACATTTCCTTTTATCCATTTTGATGACAAGTATTTCCGGACGGAGGGAGTATTTGTCTTTTTAGAGATTTCAACAAGTGACTATGACCGGACCTTACCAAAATACTCAAAAAAGTAGTCCATAATTTTGATGTTACCCTCTTTTCTTGGCGGTGCAGTGCCATCTGGATACCTCATAAATAAATCAAGGACAAATCTGACCCCTTCCTGAAAAGACATACATAGCAAAATGAGTGAATCTACACTCTAAAATATGTCTACATGCACATCCGTATGTGGTAGTCCATTTGAAATCTGAAAAAGACAAATATTTAGGAACGAATGGAGTATATATAAGAGTAGACATGGAGATATATCTCCAGCATGGTCTACAACAAAAATGTGCTGGGCTGGTTAGCGTCGGATTCTCGCAACGCGATGACATGAGTTCGAATTCTGTCTTTTAACTTTATATTTTTATATTATATATTACTCTACTTATTTAATATATACTTCTTTCGCTACTGTACTGACAGTGGAACCCACAGAGTACTTAGAATACAAGATTAAGGATGGACTTGTTTCTTTTTAACTTTCTGTACGAAGCTGTAGCCACCCTGCAAGTCTCGTGTACACTGTACATGCAATTAACTTTTTATAGAGGGACAATCATACAGGCAATTAACTCAAATGGATTGGATGTCACTCTATTATTTCTAGCATAAAGAGCATCTCCAACGGCAGCCGGCAAATTTCCTCCCGCTTCCTTAAGCGGAGGACAACATCAAACGCCAGCGGCATACATTTTTACAACTCTAACCAACCAGATGAGATTCGTGCAAACACGGACTGATTTCATATACGCATGAAGGATTTCGTATAAAAAAGCCGGATCTTCATATAAACATGATGGATTTCATTACATTTACATGAACTAAGAGGTGCCAATCCGGCTCTCTTGTATAATTAATACTCCCTCCGTCCGGAAATACTTGTCCTAGAAATGGATGTATCTAGACTTATTTTAGTTCTAAATGGCCGCCCGCGGATCCCTTTGTCTTCCTCATGTCCGTCAGACACTTGCGGGGTCGACGAAGGTCCTCGGAAGAGACGAAGCAGCAAAGAAACCACCTGAATCCGCGGTCGTCGCCTCGGCGGTGGCCTTCATGGGTCCCAAGTGACGGCGGCCTCCCGTGTTCTACTTCTCCTCGATGATGGCGGCGGACACGGAGAAGCTGGCCACCGACTCGTCGCTCTCCACGCACTCGGCTTCTGTCTCTGCCTGCATGGCGCTGCCACAGGCACGGGAGGCGCGGCCACCGCAGACACTGGTGGCGCGGTACGACGCGGCAGCGACGGCGCCCGTACCGGCGTGCTAGCCACCGTGCCGGCGTGGAGCAACTCGCCACTCCTCATCGAGCTGAACTAGAGCGGCGAGTTGCTGAACCACACGCCTACTTGGGGCGGCAACTGGCTCCGTCGGGCAAGCGAGGTTGGTGAAGCACCGAGCGGCCTCGCCCGTATCCGGAGGGCTCGGCGGGCCACCCAGCCGGGTAATATGCCGGAGAACGGCTCATCGGAAGCCATCGGAAGAGTGGAGAAAATGGTGAAGGAGGAGATGGGGGAGCGGCGGAGGGGTGCGATTCTTGCCCGCTGTCTGTCTGGCCTCGTGTAAATAGAGGGCGGACGGTAGGAGCTTGGCCGGCGTCTGGCCTCGTTTAAACTGAGGGCGGACGGGAGGAGCTCGCCCGGTGTTGCGTTTAATTCCGGCCCGCTCATCAACGGACGTGTGGCAGGAGTAGGATTCTCGGTTTGCATGCGGGTTTAATGGAGGGGTTTAATGGAGGCGCCGGGCGTGCAGCGGGCGGCGCTGTACTATTCGATTTGACAGCAGTAATGAGCCGTCAAATCACAAAGGCCCTCGCCTCTCGTGAAACCGACCGAGCTAGACTGCCCCACCCTCTAGCCTTTTAAAAAAATGTATATACTCCACTTTTGTATAGTAGTAGTATCGATGGATTGCGCCATGGAGCAAAACTTGAAATTAAAAAAAGGTGGTACATATAGAGAGCGCTCGTCGCCAAATTATGCATATAGTACTATTAAAAAGGCTTGTCACAATAATGGTGTCCAGCACAAGTGCACAACCCACCCCTCAAATAAAACTACGCACCCTGGAATTCTTTGACAAAACTAAGCACCCTGAAATTCTTTGACAACTAAACTGCTGGCTATATGATGTTGGCCATATATATTGTACGTATATAATGTGAAGAAACGAGTGGTAGTACTATACCAACTAAAAGATGAAATGTAAGAAATACTAGTATGTACGTACTGAAGAGTTAAAGTAACAAGAAGAAACATAACATAGTTCTGCTGGGGGCTCAGCACAACACACCCCTCAAATTAAATTAAGCACACCTGAAATTAAACTTTGCAACTATTCCGGTAGACATTGCATTAGAACCACCATGAGCAACGACACTGCCACCTTACTCGGAGTCCTCGTCCACGTCCTCGACTTCGTCCTTGTCCCTCTTCCTCTTGGCCGATACTTCTTTGCTTGAACCGCACACTTGGCTGTTGCTCTTCATCCAACCCTTGTAGATATTGAAGCAAAGGTAGCCATCCATTACAGCGTAGTGGATGTGGTCTATATCTAGTACATTCCGCTGCCATGCATGACGATGAAACGTGTATGGAGGTTTCTCCAGTTTACCGTACGAAGGATGAACCATGGCTCCTGCCAGGGTCAGCATTGAAGGCTGACGAGAGGACACCAGCCGATTCTTCTGGAGGTCGAAGGTGTTGCCTACAATGAGGCCTATCCGACGTAGGACTTCTTTGTCGTTACCAAAGTCTACAGTAACGAATTTGACTAGGTTGCTCTCAAGGAAGTCCTTAAAATCCTGGCACTCAACGTCGGCATGGCATATGTGGTAGACCAAGCATAAGTCATGCGCGCAAACCTGGATCACGGCGGGCTTCTTCCTCTCTTCGTCCTTTAGATCCTTCTCTCGTCCCAGGACTGTGGTGTACTCAACATCTAGCCCAGCGACCCACTTATCATCTGAGTCTTCGAACATGCGTCTGAAGCGAGAAAGGCATCCTTTCACCGTCGCGGAAGAACGGGTGTAGATGACGTCGAACCCATCGCCGGTGATGGTTCTAACCTTGTACTCACCGCCGATCGGGGAGATTTGGGACGCCATGGATTTGGGAGGAGGGTTAGGATTAGTGGAACTGCCGTAATGTGAATGGACGGGACGACTAGGACCGAACTGCCATAGTATTGAAGGACGTGCGGGGACGAGTAGGAGCGAACTGCCAGCGTGCGAACGGCAGGGTAGTGGCTTTCCATTCTCCCATGATACGGGCTTCCGAGAGCCCTTGGATCTGAGATCGAACGGTTGCATGGCGTGATTCTAGACCTATGGGTGAATATCCTATCCTGGAGGGTTATTCTGCAAATTTTCAGCAACTTAGCATGCGACCGTTTGATCTCAGATCCAAGGGCTGCCAATAGCCCGTATCATGGTCGCGCCTACCACGACCGTCGCGTCGCTCGTGCGGTCGCGCCCTTGGAGATTTAACATGGTGCGTTAGGCTATCTGATGTTGGCATGTCATACATAGTCATCACTTAGTCACTCATACTACAACAAGGTTTTGGCTATAAGGTTGGCTATAAGTGTTTTTTTTACTTCTCTCTATCTCTTTCTTCGTACTCCCTCCGTCCCATAATATAAGAACGTTTTTTTACACTAGTGTAGTGCCAAAAACGTTCTTATATTATGGGACACAGGGAGTACTAGTATTTATTGCATTTGCCAAGGAGTGACCTCTTCCAATGAAATGATGTTGCTAAGTTTGCTTCATTTAATTAGCTATAGACTCAAAATTGTCTTTTCACCTAGGTACACGCGCTTAGCACCGTTTCTTCCTTGGGTCACCAAACTAGTCTCTCTCTTCTTCATTAACTTGCCACATCAGACTTTATGCCTATGTGGCAAGCTTAAGCACCTGTAGGAGCAAGTAAGTACAATAGTGCGCTTTACATGGCATTTTTGCATATGTGGAGGAAAGAGAGGCAAGGAAAAAGTGGAGAAGTGGGCTCTCATGCAAGAGCCAGCCTCTACTACATGGTGGAGCATTGGGAGAGGCACCTGTATGGAGGTGGTCAGGAATCGGGAGACTCACGCCGGTCGTAGCACCGCAGTTAAAATGATAATGGCAAGTCAAATCACGGGGCCCCACCTGTCCAGCAGTAACTCGTTGTCAAATCACACAGCCCTACGTTTGCAGCAGCCTACTCCCTCGTCTTCTCGCGTCTCTGTCGAACCGACTAGGCGGAACTGCCCCGCCTACCGCGCAGGAAAAGCCCGCGCAGTATACTCCCTCCGTCTAGGTGACCAAGGTGGAGAGGAAAACAAGAGAACTTAATGTTTAGTATTTTCTAAGGCTGGTTGTAATGGTACTAGCCTTAGCAATTTTGATGAGGTGTCATAGAATTAAATGAAGAAAGAGAGAGAGTTGAGTACTATGTGTCATACATGGCAATAAATAAAGTACTGCATGATACTAATATATGATACATGGCGCAGGAGTACTAAGTATTATTAATACAGTTTTGCTAGAACTCATCTAGATGAGATATAATTTGGTCTCATTCATCTTTTATAGCCATTGGATGTGATGCTATATAAGATGCGTGTGTGCTGACGTGGGTTGTATTTGTTCTTGTGCAACAAACTGACCACTGCATGTCATGTTTGATAGTCTCAAGTCATTAAAAGCATACAAGCCCCACATCTCTTCTTGGTTGATTCCTCTATTTATGTCAAAAAATAAGAAACAACGTGAGAGTTAATGCACCACACCTATGTGTTTACTCTTTGGTTTTCATAAGATGACTTAATACTCACCTAGACGGAGGGAATATTCGATTTGACAGCGGGCGGCGCAGTTCCCGATACGGCTTTAATGCAGACGAGGGAGGGAGTAGCGGTTCCCGATATGTTGAACGGCCAATGCATCCTCCTTCAATTAATGCATGAGGGAAGTAATGGGAGAAGGTCCGGGAAAAGAGGCTGCACGATGTGAATGCAACGCAGTTTGCCCTCATTGCCCTCATATAAAGGCGCCCCTCCATTCCAATGCATCTACCACATCGTACGCACCTAAGCATTTGCCTAAGCACCTACACTAAGCGCAAAAGAGCTCACTCCAGACCCATGGCGGCGATGCGCGTGAGCGGCTAGCGGTTGCGCCAGATGGTCCACGACGCCGGCCTGCGGCATGGCGCCGAGGATCGTCTCCAGACAGTGTTGGAGACCGGCTGGTGGATGGACGCCGTCGACGCCAACTACGACTCTCAGTTGGACCAGATGATCATTGCCACCAGCAACAAGTTCACCATCCTCGAGAAGCTCGCGGACGACATCGCCGTACTCCTCCAGCCCGCGCGCCCGGGCTCCTCATTGCCTGCCACCCTAATCGGCCTCCATGGCCGGAACCTCTTTCAAGCACTGGTGGCCCCGCGACTGCCCGCTGACGCCACGAAGAATGTCCACCTGGAGGTCGCGCTCGCCGCGAGGCGCCTCGCCGTGCAAGAATTCGTCGACCTACACATCCACGTGTACGAGCAAATCGTGTACATAGGTATCTACAAGGCCAGTGAGGACGCTACGACGTTGGCCTTCCTCAACCGGCTGGAAGCCTTGGATGCCTTTGCTAAGAAGCACCTCGACCTCGCCACAAAAGCCGCCGCTCCTTAGCCGCCGGTCGGTGGCCCGGCGCACTAAGTTGAGGAGGAGGAGGTCGTACGTTCGTGGATCCATCTTTCTTCTTGCCTTCTGTAACCACCACTGTGATCGCATCATCGTGGCCTTAATTCTTATTGTGATGTTGCATTCTCGTTCCAGTCAATACCGACATGTGCGATCCCTTTGCTTAATTATATGCATCACTGTAACTAGTACTCCATCCGTCAATTTATAAGTTGTGCTTACCTTTTCCATCAACTTCGTGCAACGCGCGGGCATCTTGCTAGAAACACTAGAATATGTCTATATAATCCGTATGTGATAGTCCATTTGAAATCTCAAAAAAAGACAAATATTTAGGTATGGAGGGAGTAATATATTAGGAGTATATCAAAACAATAGTGATTTCTTTCAAGTTTGTGAACAAATACTACTATTCTACTACTTTGGATCCGTCGCAACGCACACGCACATTGCTGGTAAAAGGAAAAGGCCTGCCGCGTTCGCGTCGCACCCCCACACGCCCGGGAATCGGGAGTACAACACGGCCCGTCCGGCACGACACATAGCTTAGGGAAGGCGTGTTGCCTAGCATTTTCACTTTCATGTGGGACCGCCGTTGAGCAAACCGACACCCCGCCCGCCGCCGGGTTGGAAAACAGAAACGAGGGGAAGATCTAGCTGTAGCACGGAAGCCAAGAAATTTGGTGTCAGACGGGGCTCGTTGATAGAGTAGGAGCATTCCGTACTAGTACTACTCCTACTAGTACCAAGTTTGTACTCCTAATACTATATTACTAGTACTACCACTATACAACTAGTAGGTACGTGCACGGCACAACATCGTAGGAACAAAAAACGGGAAGATCTTGTTTTGGGTGATTTATCTTTTTTTCAATCAACGTAGTATGAATAATATGATGTGGGGGGCACCCATGAAGCTTATGTGGCTTGGTTGCATGGCTACGGAAGGTTAGAGAAAAATAAATAGATAATGTGTTTAGAGTGCACTCCACTAAATAGATATACTTTGGATCCATTGCAACGGACCGGCACATCTATATCTATACCCCCTATATAGTGTGTGAAAAATTTGAAAGTTGGTCGTTGGATGAAGCCAATCCGACGGTACAAAGATGGCAAATCCGAGCACTATTGGCCGTTGGATATCATCCACCAGATTCTGCCACATGTATAATCTAGAAGACTCCATGGTTGAACTTAATTCATGACTAACTTTGCCACAACTAAGCTTAGGCAAAGTTATTAGTTCTTCAAAATGAGAGCCACAAGTTGGCAAGCCTAAGGGAATCTTGCCACATTTTGTGTGTGTATGTCATGTGGGGCCTTAGTGTGGCTTGCCTAAGGTGTGGCTTGAACCAAACACTCACCTAAGTTAATCAAACTTGCCTAACCTTACATTCCACCAGATTTTGCCACATGTTAGAATCCAGAAAGCTCCACATGTAGAAGCATAATGCACAAACCACCAGAATCTCATGCGTGCAATGCACGTGTACCTTACTAGTACTAGTTGGCAGTAGTAAGAAACAAATTCCAGTTTTGGCACGAGCTCGTACTGCGGGATCACCACAAGGCCTGCCACAGGAGTTACATTTCCCTCTCGGGGCCCACGGGACCGAACTTCAGTGGCTTAGTGCCCGGCCTATGAGTCAATGACATGCGGACCTTAAATGCGGCTGGCCCACATGTCATTCTCATGGTGGTGGCGTGGTTCGCGACTCACTCATTCGAGATGAACCGGCCGGTGGTGGCGTGGCCGTGGCGAGGGTGCCACAGCTGGGCGTCGGGGCGTTACGAGGCGTAGATGGCCACACCGGCGGGTACTACCTGTAGTACATAAGTACTCCAGCTGAGGATTGATGCCCGGGACGAAATGTGTCACAGCCGCTGGATGAAAATTCGATGGTGCGGGAGTACGGATCGGAGCACAGGAGCGGAGCAGGCAAACCGCATCCAATCGGGTGTGTCTGTGGTAGAAAGTTGATGGTCGCCGCAGTTTAGCTGGCCCGCATGTCATGCACACAAAGGCAGAGGAGCGGTGGGGCCGAGAGGGATGAGGGGCACGTCGGGGGGATGAGGATCCCCTGACGCGAACAATCCTACCATTCTGTCACTGACATGTGGGACCCATAAGCGTTGGTCCCACCTGTCAGCGAAGGAAAGGCAGGGCAAGGCAGTGATAGCCACGTCAGAGGATCCATGTCCACGTCGGGGGACGTCGTGCCGTGGGTTGGAGCGGCATCGTGGGAATCGCGTGTGGGTGTGGCAGTGGTAGAAACAAGAAACGTGATGGTCGCCGTGGTTCAACTTCCATGGACAAGCTGTCGTGTCTGCTGTCACATGTATATCAAAACTAGAGTGTTTATATTTCAAGCACGTGAACAAGTATTATTCTACTACTTTGGATCCATTGCAACGCACGGGCCAGCACATTGGTAGTAGTAGTGTCCATCTCTATCTCTAGAGGCCTTCCCTCGTTCATCCTTTTCTCTCACAAGATAAACTACTCATACAAATGCATCTTGATGTTCCGTGGAACGCACGAGGATGTTTCCTTGGGGGTCTCTCCAGCGCGGCGTGGCCGTAGTTGCAAGTTGACGCCCCTTGAGATGCCGACGTTGAGGGGCACTCGGATTTCCTCTGATGAGCAGGTAAGATGAGTTTGATCACGTAGTAAATGCATTCTAAAGACTACTTCCGTGTCCATTTCCTAATTCTCCCCCTGCCCACTATTTCACAGGTTAGGCTCGGTGCGAGTGGAGATTGGCTTGCATATGTACGGGAGGGTACCAACATCAATTTGCACAACATTTACAACGGTGACACTGTTCCCGTAGAACCTTTGTCCAACATTGGGATCAGCCATGCAACGGGCCACCGCATGAATTGGTATGATGGAACCACAGTGAGATTGAATAAGATAGCATGAACCTTGCACATGGCGGTCAAAGGCGGACCATGCTGTCTGCGGCCGATTTGTTGCCGTACGAGTAGGAAGACGTTGTGCTCCTTTCTAACCACATCTTCGCGGTGACAAACCAGGGGACTTATTTTGTATGGGACACATCCTACGATATACTCCCTCTCTCCCAGTTTATTTGTTTTGAATCTTTTCGTTTTATAAGTTTCAAATTCAAATTTAGAGCTCCCCATCACATGTTGAGATCACATTGTCCATTAAATCGTTGCATGCATGTATAGTAAAGAAACAAATCTCGAGTTTGGCATGAGTTCGTGCTACGGGAGCACCACAAGCCCTGGCGCAGGAGTTACATTTCCCTCTCAGGGCCGTCGGGACTGAGCTTCAGCGCCTTACTACACCTACCTTTGAGTCAATAACATGTGGACCTGATAGGTGACTGGTCCACATGTAATGCTCCCGTAGGCAGAGGGGCAGTGGGGCCAAGAGGGATGAGCCGCAAGTCGGGGGACGTGTGGTTTCATGGGTTCGAGCGGCGTCGTGGGAATCGCAGGTGGCTGTGGTAGAAACTTGATGCTCGCCGCATTTTAGGTGGCCCACATGTCATGCACACAAAGGCAGAGGGGCGGTGCGGCCGAGAGGGGTGAGGCGCACGTCGGGGGGCGTGGTGCCATGGGTTGGAGAGGCGTCATGGGAATCGCGAGATGAAACGTGATGGTCGCCGTAGTTGAACTTCCATGGACAAGCTGTCATGTCTACGGACGCATGCACTGCATACCGATCACTGGAAGGAGTAGCAGAGAAAGCTATATATGCCGATAAATAGTTCCTTATAGTCAAGCGGACCCATGCTACTACTCTGTTCCAAAGACATGCACACCATCGAAATAGTCCATCTATATCAATATACACCGAGAGGGAATAATTTTTTTTACAAGAGAGGAAATAGTTCATCCATCCATAATGCCCTCCTGCTGGTGCAGCCTTTTCTTCTTCTTCTTCTTCTTCTTCTTCTTCTTCTTCTTCTTCTTCTTGTTCTCATTCTCTGTGGGAGACGGCTTCGCAACAAGCTCTTTGGACCTTGCAGCTATCTCGAAACTCACACGGGCATCGAGAGCAGCATATTTTATCCGCTCGTACGTCAAGGGATAATTCTCCCATCCAGACGACCTTAATGCCACCGTCTCGTCACCCTTCTGAAGATTTGTACCGAGCACAAAATTTGCTACGTAGAATAGGGATGGTGTCTGTTTATCACAATCTTCTACAGGAATTTTGATTCTAGTTTGTAGGTCAGCGATGCTTTTCAAATCAAGGTTGTACGGCTCCAGCTTCTGTTTGTCCCCTTCGATGGCTGCCCCACAGAAGTATACGTCCTCCCGAGACAAGAAATCGTGAAGCTCACCTGGTATGGAGGGGGAGTGTATGATGTGGTACACCAAAACATCATCTTCGAGGCACAGCTGAAGGACGGCGGTACGCTGGATCTTCCCAGGGGCACGCTCCGTGTACTCTGCGTCGAGACCGATGACCCTCGTCTCTACCTTTTCCAGGGAGTTGGATACATTGTTGATCCACTGCCGAACAACCCTTGGGTGGACGGTGATGGTGGCAACTATGCGCATCGAGCCTTCGACGAGGACATGTTGGATGCTAAAAACCTGCATCTCGATCTCTTTCGCCATTTGGAACCGCTCGAACGGAGGGCTATGGTTTGGAGAATTAGGATTAGATGGCTAGTCTAACTGAAGTAGTAGATGATTATTTAAAGAGGTTAAAACAATGTGAACGCAGTGGGGTTTGGATGCAAATGAAGACGAAGGGGAGGTGAAGAAGCCGAGGAGAATCGGTTCCCGATGGAGAAGTAAATGGGAGAAGTGGCGTGCACGCAGTTGATTAGACGGCTAGGTAGACTAAACGAAAAGGCTATGCGGGTAGACTGATGAGTCGTACCTGTTCGTGTACGTGCCCATCCTTCCTGATAGGTGGGACCTATGCAAACAGATAAAAAATGTGTCGTAGTTTTTTTTTGAGCGCGTCAGTGGGAGACACAACATTCTCTGGTTAAGGAATACTCCCTCCGTTTAGGTGAGTATAAGTCACCTTATGAAAATCAGGTTTTCCCAAAACCTTTAGGCGTGGAGCATTACCTTCCTGCTCGATCCCCTCCCAGCCTCGTTAGCCAGCGTTCTCTTCCTCTGCTGCCGCGTTCTACCTTTCCATTTTTCCTCTTCTCAAGTGTGGAACGATCTGCATGCTGTCCTTGATGCACCAGAACGACCACTGCATGCATCGCGGCAGGGCGTTGATTGGGCATGCACGAGAATTTGGTTCTGCTCGCAATATGGATGATACCTGAACGATGAAGTGAACAGGCATGCTAGCACGGGAGACCTATTTCCGCTATACAATACTGGAGTACTCATGTTCCTACTACTACTACTACTACTACTACTACTAGTAGTAGTAGTAGTAGTAGTAGTAGTAGTAGTAGTAGTAGTAGTAGTAGTAGTACAACTATGGTACACTCGATGGTCAAAATACTATTCATCCGGTCCTCACAGTGAAGTGACAACACCCTGCGCCTGACACTAGTCCAGGCGGCATGTTCGGGTTACCAAAGTCAGCCTCACCCTGACACTGTGCAGTCTGTCACCGCCGCTGTACAGCACATTGGCGCCTCGCCTCGTCTCCCTCTCCGCTCCCATAGCACCACTCCATCTCCATCTCCTTCTCCGTCTCCGTCTCCATCTCACTGTGCCCCCGTGTACCGTCGCCTCACTCGCCTCCCCCAGTACCACTATTCCCTCGCTAGCCGCTCCACCACCGACATCCTTCTCCCCCGTAAATCAAGCCCCCTTCCAAACTCCATCATGGCCGAACGCGAACCGCGCAGCATCCATATGAGCCGCGATTGGAGCAATCTCCCCAGTGACATCCTCGACCTCTGTTGTTCGTGTATGGATATGTTGAGCGCCCTGCGGCTGGCTGCATGCTCGAGGGACATGCACACGGCCATTGTCGAAGCGAGGCCTAAGCTTTTCAAGACACCCTGCTTGCTGCTATCTGGTCTTGCGATATTGGCTCACCATGATACGGAGGCGTGCATGATGCCCCTCGACTTCAATCCGATCTCCATTAGCCGAAACTTCTTTGCAGGTATGTAGTGGGTCGCCGTACATCATTTCCCTCGACATCGATCCGATCACCATCGCCCGAAACTTCTTGGCAGGTATGTACTGGGTCGGCATGAACTCCCCCACTGGATGGCTGCCTTCAGAGAAGACGGTAAAAAGTTGGTGCTCGTGAACTTCCAGACCTCCCATGAGATTATCCTTCCTCCGTTGGATTATATAGAGTATTACCATCGCGGTCCAAGTCATCTAGATTACTACGTCAGTTGGACGGGCCTTGTTTTGCAGAAGATTGTAATCTGCCAAGTGCCCACACGACATGCGAATTACGCAGACTTCAAGCTAATTGCCTTGTTCGACCGCGGACTCGCCTATCTTTACGCCGGTGCCTTCTTTAGCTGGAGACAACTCGACTCGCAGTGGGTCATCGTCAAAGCTGATACACACTTCTGTGATGCTATTG
Source organism: Triticum aestivum (assembly GCF_018294505.1). NCBI lineage: Eukaryota > Viridiplantae > Streptophyta > Magnoliopsida > Poales > Poaceae > Triticum > Triticum aestivum. The sequence goes on along the minus strand of NC_057802.1, from coordinate 181,700,561 downwards.
AACACAATGGCATCATCTACGCGATCGACAAAGCAGATGGCACCACGTATTGCTGGGACGGCGCGTGTAAGTTGTTTCCGTCTCATGTTAATGATGACGCCATGACACTGTTTGAACTTTTTGTGATGATTGGCATATCCCTGTTTGAGCAGAATTTGAGTAGAACTATGGCAATGTATTAGAGACGCCGTAAATCAGCTATATTTGGAATGAGTTAATTCATGCGATTGTGACCATGTCATTACAGCCAATTTGTACCCTGAATAATCAAACGGTTAGGAATATGTGGATATTATCCTTATTTTACAGTAATCTATATACTACTACTAAATATGAGTGTGTATCAATGGCCATGTTAGTTTCCTCATTTTCATGATGTAGAAACATGCACCACACTGTTGGTTTCATCTAACCATACATTAGGGAAGTAAATGTGCATATGGAGAACTCTATATTTGGAAGTAGTGAAATCCTGCAATGCTTACCATGTGTACATACCTATATTCGCCCTTCAGCAATCAATGGATAGAATAATATCCTCACAAAAATTTTGCCCACAGAACACGAGTATATAACAATGCATGGTCTGTTAGTTACCTTGAAGAATTTGTTTGTGAGGACAGAACATGATTACTCCCTCCGTTCCCAAATATTTGTCTTTCTAGAGATTTTAACAAGTGACTACATACGGAGCAAAATGAGTATGTCTACATACATCCGTATGTTGTGTCTATTTGAAATGCCTAGAAAGACAAATATTTGGGAACGGAGGGAGTACATAACATGCATGACATGGTAGTTTCCTGTGAAGAATCGATTGCGAGATAACATGAGTATAACCATGCATGGCACTTCTATATTTTCGAACCCAAAATACATTTCCCTGTATTTTCCTCCCAGTTCCAACAGGGACATATCAATGATGTTTCTTGCATTATCCTACTCATACTCTGAACAATGTTGATCTTACATTAACAATGTCTGTCCTTTTTGATATGATGCAGTGTCCCTACATTTACTGCCCTTTGTAATCACACCACCTTTGCCAAAAACAGGGAAGCACAACTGGTTCCTCGCTCGATCAGACGGCGGCAAAAGACTGACGATCATTCGGACACATGAGCCGGAAAAGTTATATTGCAAAAACCCCACTGTATACAAGCACTGTGTAATACGTGAGTATCCGGACAGTGGTTGTTACGTCTATGAGCAGGATACCAGCTTGTTGGGGCCTTTAGGATTTTTTAGTTGGAGGCGGGTAAACAGCCTTGGTTCACACTCTTTGTTTCTCGGACTCAATTGTCCGATTAACCAGGAGATCACCGTTGGCAAGGACCTTGATGGCAGAGAGGCTCTGTTTGCTATGGAAAAATGTGTCTACACGGTGAGCCCTAGGAGTTCGGGAGCAAACTCCCCTGATTGTCAACGATACAGCCTGCAGCCAAAAGAAGGTGAGAATGACAAAGGCATCCGGATTAACTTTGATCCTTGGATGTCTCAATTACGACAAGCAGTGATGTGGTTCAAGCCTTCAGGTTGATAGGTAATTGGGCTATTGCATCGAAAGGGTGGAGTACTGGTGTCTCCGGATCACTGGTCGCTGAAGTGGGGCTGCAAATTATGATGGTGTTGGATCATCTCTTCGAATGACTTTGTTGTCTTTGCTGCTGGTTCTGGATGGGTAGTTCTTTCTTTTGTTATGCATATTCCTTGTCATTTGGTCGTCCTCGTCTATGTCACTCTTACTATGTAATAGTTGCTTCTGTTTAGAATGTCATTCTCGTCTGGATCACGAGAGTTTGAGCGCTGTAGATGGGTGCGTTTTGGTGGTGTAGCAAGACTTCTTATGAACTATCATGTCTTGTTGTTTATGTCAGTAGTAGTCACTAGTCAGTGTTTGAATGTTGTATATATCGTTGTTTCAAACTGTTTATTGTCTCGAACTACTGGTGGGCTAAATGAGGGCATCACCATTCTCCAGTGTTCAGAGTATATCTCCTTTTTCCAAGTTATATAATTTGAGCTCAGTGTCTTTTCGATGATGTACACTTGTTTGGGTCAGTGAGGTGTCGTTGAATATGGGCCGAGTAGTAACGCAATGCCAAACAGGTCAATTATGACTCTCAGGCCGGGCTCTCCAAAGATCCTGAAAAAAAGGTCGGGCTCTCAAAAAAGAAAGAATAAGGACTCTTAGGCCGACATGTGGGTGCCACCGGTGTTTTCGTGCGCTTGCGCGCCGAGAGCATATTGGCGCGTGCACGAAATTCATGCTACCTTTTCATCCCCGGTCTCCCGCCCCTCCCCCACCTCTGGAATCTCGATTCCTACTCCAGTTCCCCCAAATCCCCCTCCTATACTCCCTGTACTCAAGCACACTATCATGTCGCCGGTCAACGCGGATCTCCGAGCCGGAGATCTTGAGGTCCGTCCTGCCTTCGGTCGCTGCGTGTTGTCGCTCAATAGTGGCATGGCGGCGCTTGACGACCAGTTTGCCGGCAAAGTGCTGATGGTAACCATCAATAGCGACCGGCCTCCCGTCTCGCCGGACGACCTTGTCAAAGCTCTTGGCATTGCGCACGGCATCCAAATAAGTGACTTGCTCGTCGAAGTCTGTCTGCCACCGGCTGATTTCTTCGTCAGGTTCCGGACAACTTTCAACTGCAGTCGTGTGTTCGAATCTTCCCGGCATTTGTTCTGCGATGGCGCGCTGGTGAGCTTTGATCGGTGGCACCCAGGATGGGGCTCGGTGCCCTCTGAGCTTGAGTTTTTAACAAATCTTACCTTCCACGGCATGCCTCGACGTGCTTGGAACAGCGAGTCCATGAACGAGCTTATCAACGACCTTGGAGGTGAGCTCGTAAGTATGTTTGTTCCTCCAGACAGCTGGGCTCTGACGGTTATGGCATGGATGAAGAAGCCGTCCACCATACCGAAGGTGATTGGTGTTGAGATACCGGTGCAGGAACCGGGGTTGTACTATTCGTCGCCACCAAGGCCGCCGTGGACCACGTTAGGGATGTACCTGTATCGAGTGTTCGTGCATGTCAAAGAAGTGGTCAATCCATCAATCGAAGTCCTGCCGCCGCCGCTGGTGCCAGGGTCCGTCGACGACGTCCATTACAGGAGTCAATGTCAGACTTTCCCCATGTTGCTCGGAACGATGGATGGCACAGGGCCTACTCCATCGCGCGGCGGAGGCCACTACTTCTTTAGGAGAAGAGGCAGGGCTGGCTGCCTGGATGTGCTCTAATTTGAGGTAACAACTGAATCTTGTCAGATACTAGTTAAATCCGAGCTATGGGTGTGAAGCACTGATATGCCAGTACATTTGATTGTGACCTATTCTAATTTTGTACCTGAACTTTTTTTAGAAAGGGCTGTACGTCAACTTAATGTGCTAGCAGAACTTATTGTGTTGTCTGTCTGTTTTCTTTGCACAACATTCAAGATATTTCCCCGTCATTGATAAAGACGATGAACCGTTATGTACGACTTCGTTGGTTTCAACATAGCCCTTCCCGTAGCGATCCACTGCTTCCATCCTGATTGTGCCGCCTGCATGAAATTTTTGTATGCAAGTTCAGTGTGCTATGATGTTCTATATGATTGTGTCAACTATATAAGTTTTTACTGAGCATCAGCAATGCATATGGTTGAAAGATGTATTTACGAGCATCGACCGATGGGTCTCTCTCTCTATCTCTCTCTCTCTCTCTCTCACACACACACGCACACACGCGCACACGCACAAGTGGGACCCATTGAATTATTTATTTGCTCGTGACAGCTTTTAATTAGGTTCCACTGTAATCTAACTTTTTTCTTAAGTTATTAATTGAGCTCAGTGACTTCAAAAAGTTGTACAGAAGCCTTGTTTGGGCCTTTCCGGCGTCGCTGAATGTAGGCTGAGTAACCATGTTAGGTTGTACTGTACTACACAGGCCTTTTTTTCAACATCAGCAATGCAACTGGGCCGACAGTTGTACACAATATCCGGGTCAACTTGTTATTCTCCGCCCCGCTGGGCTGCAAACTTTCCTAGGAGGTATGCATTAGGCTTAACAAGAAAATGGACTTTAAGAAATAATAAATGAGATGTAATTATAATAACTGGACAGTTACTATGCACCAAACACGTAATTAGTTTGAAAAATATATTATTTTTGGAATTTGAAAATTTTAATTTCATTACTTGTTGCACGTGCAATATTTTGTTGGATTTTAACGTAATACAACTTTATTTTGAAATTATATTTAACCTGACTAGAAATTTCGGATAAAAATATTTCGGATCCCATCAAAATGTGGGAATTTTTTTTGAATTCTGTTTTGAGCTGTTGTTTGAAATTATTAATGTTGTCCTAGCTAGAAGTTGGGCTGTACTTTTAACAAACTATAAATGGGTTGTAGTAAATTCCATCAGAATTAAAAAAATGGGATGTACATTCTTACAAATCGCAAATGGGCTATATGTTCTCTGCTAAATCCGAGCTATGGGCCTACTAAGTTGACGCGTACCAAGGGCTTTGTCAACTTAGTCAATATAAACGATTCTAGCTGCAGTGATCGTACGATGTCCATCCAACGGCCATAGTGCTTCTTCAACCTCTGGTCTTCTTGCTCCGGCCGCCCAAAGCAGCGCCGGTCGTGTCGCGTGCTCCTGCCTCCCGTGGCCGGCTGTGATGCCGCGGAGGCCTCACCGCCCCGTACTACTCCCACCGCTGGCCAGGCCATCCCTCTACTCACACACACCCCCTGTTATTCTGCGGCGACGGCAGCCTCACACCGCAGCCGAACTAGTGAACCCTCGTACTCCTCTCCGCGCGGGCTTCCACTGCTGCGTCTTCCTCGGCTCCGCGTCGTCCCCTTCCTAGGCCTCGCCGTTGTCCAGACCACCGCCCTGGTGCTCTCGGCGCGGCATGGTCAACGTGGTCAATGACCGACTTCCATCGGAAGAGTACTGTACGTGGAGAGGCTGACAGCTGGGTCCAGCGAATAGGGGTCCATCCAGTTTATTCTTTTGGGGTTGTGTGTGGGACTTTCCTCTTGATGTGGAAAAATAGGCCCTATAAAATCAGGTGCACCGCGTCTATACTACAAAAGTGTGATAGGTTTCTCCAGTGCTTTTCTATTCGAAACACAAGGGCGCTAAGCAAAGAGAATTTCAATTTCCTTATTACGTGCAAAATAATTATTCCTCCACCTGACAGCAGGGACCCACCGGACGGGCCACCTTATTTCGTGAAAAAAATGTTTCCCCCTGACTGCTGGGATCCACCGGACGGGCCAACGTATTTCGCGAAAAAAACGTTCCCCCCGCTGTCAGCTCGGACCCACCAGAAGTGCCTCCTTATTACGCACAAAAAAATAAATGCTCCCCCTACTAGCTGGGATCCACCATGGTGGGAGGCTGACTTGTGGGCCTACTAAGTTGACTGGGATGGGGGCCTTTGTTAACTTTAGTCAATATGAACGATTCTAGCTTCAGTGACCGTACGATGTCCATCCAACGGCTGTAGTGCTCCTTCAACCTCTGGTCTTCTTGCTCCAGCCGCCCAAAGCAGCGTCGGTCGTGCCGCATGCTCCTGCCTCCCGTGGCCGGCTGTGCTGCCGCGGAGGCCTCACCGCCCCCTACTATTCCCACCGCTGGTCAGGCCCTGCGGCGACGATAGCCTCACACCGCAGCCGAACCAGTGAACCCTCGTACTCCTCTCCGCGTGGGCTTCCACTGACGCGTCTTCCCCGGCTCCCCGTCGTCCCCTTCCTAGGCCTCGCCGTCGTCCACCGCCCTGGTGCTCTCGGCGCGGCGTGGTCAACGTGGTCAAGGAACGACTTCCATCGGACGTGGACTGTACGTGGAGAGGCTGACAGCTGGGTCCACGGCGGCCGCAGCAAGGAAGTGCCTCCTTATTACGCGAAAAATAATGATTCCTCCACCTGACAGCTGGGACCCACCGGACGGGCCACTGTATTTTGCGAAAAAAAATGTTTCCCCCTGACTGCTGGGACCCACCAGCTACATCTTTGCACGCAAGGAAGTGCATCCGAAAAAAAAACGATTCGCCCCCTGACTGCTGGGACCCACCAGCTACATCTTCGCAGGCAAGGAAGTGCCTGACAGTCGGGACCCACCTGGTCGAAGCGTACGTAGCGTTGTCATTCTGGTCGCGAACGTGTACGTACATATATACTGGTGGATGTAGAGGCGCGCACGTGTCGTAGTAGAGGCGCCACGTAGCATGTACACGTACGTACAACGGCCAGGGTGCAAGAAAGAAAATACGGCCACGTATGTGTACATACGGGCGGGGTCTCGAACGCCTACTCGCGCATGCGTACGACCAGGGCTCGTGTACATGGCTGGGTCGGAACGGAGAAACAGCATCGTCGTCGTGTTCATGGGGAGGCAACGGAATGCGCCGTGTTCATCGGGAGGCAACGGAATGCGTCGTGTTCATCGGGAGGCAACGGAACGCGTGGGAGCCAACCGGCTGGGTCGGAACGAAATGCGTGGTCGTGTTCATCGGGGGGGCTTGGACGGAACAGGCGATGGAAACGAGGCCTGGCGTACCGCACAACGGAGGAAACAGACCTCCTATGTTCGGAACGGGGTCCTGTTGATCAGGAGGGGTCTGGCGTACCGCAAAACGGAGGAAACGGACCTCCTACGGTCGAAACGGGGGTCCTGTTGATCGGCATGGGTGTGGCGTAC
>NC_057802.1:181526990-181693219 GCF_018294505.1 Triticum aestivum | reverse complement strand
TCACTGTTCATCCAATCGATCGGCTTCGGTTAGCAGTAGTAGCGAAGGAATCGCTCGATCAGGTTCAGTTAACAGCCATCGATCGATCGCTCGGGTTCAGTAACGCGTAGCCTGCAGTGCAATCGCTCGGGTTCAGTTAGATCCCAACGCCTCGCTCGGGTTCAGTTAGAGCCAACGCCTCGCACACGCGCGTACGTATACGAGAGAAACGCGCATCGCTCGGCCCCCGACCTCCCACCGTAACCGGGAACTCCCCGAAATTTTCCTCCCCCTCGCTTCTACCACGGTTTTTTCCGTCATGGACAGCCCAAAGAATGTCATGCAGCTGCGTCTCCGGCCCACCCAGGACGAAAAGCCCATTTTCTGTCATGATTTTTTGTCATAGAAGTAGGAGCCCACCACATCTATGATGATACCGGGTTTTGTCACAATTATCGTCATAGAAGTGTCATATGTATGACAGAAAAAAAATCGTTCGGCCCAAAAATGTCACGGATGTGTCTTTTTTTGTAGTGCTTGTCCTCGGCAAGGAACTGCCCCATAGTTTTGATGGAGCTCTCCACCGAGACCGGATCGTTCGTGTACACCATCGAGAGAGCCTTCCCACTCATGTGGGTGTCCACGACGTGTTGCGTGGTGAACTGCCCGCCGTTGTCGTCATCGGCCGCTGGGAGCGCCATTGGAACCGCCGGATGTCCTCTCTGTATGTGTCCTTGTGGGTGTGCTTATTGTGTCGTGTGAGACGAGAGATGAAGGTAAATGGCCGCAGGAATAAAAGGGGGCCGGACGGCGTGGATTCTCGGCGCGTCCGCATAGCAGTTTTTGCAGCGAGTGACTGCATCGTCGCGCCGCGCCCGGCGCAACCGCATGCACACGAACGTGCGTGATCGTGTGCCGGCCCCAAACACTGGCAGCGCGCGTGGAGGGACGAGGGCAGAGCATCCGGAGGGACGCGAGAGCAGAGCGCGCGTGGCGGGACGCGAGCAGAGCGCGCCGCAGCCGCTTGAACCACAAGCAACCACACGCATAGAGCAGTTGAACACGCAGGAAATGGTCGTCGACAAGCCGGCCGACAGTTGCGTCGTTGCGTAGAGAGCGGCCGTGTGCTACCACCTCCGTCTAGTCTATAGTCCCCTTTATATTCTGTGCCATACTTTGCCCTCAAATTTAACCAAAAAAATGTTAATGCATGTTATAAAAATTATATAATTAGAAACTATGTTCAAATACGAATCCAACTATATAATCTTTGGCGACATGCATTCGTATTTTATTAGTTAAATCATACTTATAAACCAGGAAAGGGGTATAGTAGGTAATTAAACCGCAAATGTTTTTTATTAACCGTGTGTACGTGGCCTTTCGTCCTCCTCTCGCATGTCTTGTCACCCTGCTGCCGCAGACGGCTTACAGCGCAAGCTTGCGCAACGCGTGGGGGCGTTCTTTTGGCCAAACGGTGGCGCCAATGAATCGTCAGTGAGCCTGTTCCCGCGCAACCTCGCAGGTTCCCGCGCAAGCTTCCCGCCCGACTCAGTGAAATCCCCCAAAATCCCAATGCTTACCGGCCTGCTATAAAAAACCTCACGGCCGGCGAGTCCTGCGTCGCATTTTCCCCTCCCTTCCTGTAGCTTATCCCGTCTGCTTCTCCCACAATCACCAATGGCACCGGTCCGTCGTCGTCGCTCAATCACTCCGCCGTCATCAAAGAACAGCTCCAGCTGGGAGGCTACACCGCGGCGGCGGCGCAGTCTCCGGCGTAGTGTAGTGCGTGTGGCGTCCCTGTTGGGTGTGCGTGGAACACTCACCACATGCTCCGCCACCGGTGCCCGTCGGCTGCTATTGCCGGTCGTCGTTGCCGCCACATCACCGTCGAAAGCCAGGGCCATCGCCCGCTCCGCCACCGCGGCCCGAAGGCGGGAGGTGGCCTTCGTGGCCGCCACCCCACTGCCGGCCACCATGGCCATCACCCGCTCCGCCACCGCGGCCGAAGGCAGGAGGTGGTGGTCGTGGCCGCCACCCCGTCGTCGGCCGCCGTGGCCGCCAGCCCACCGTCGACCGCTGGGGTCATCACCTGCTCCGCCACCGCTACTCGAAGGCGGGAGGTGGATGTGGATGCACGCACGTGCGTCAGCGACCTTGCGCACTACACTGAGTTCCTGCAGGAGGAGGAGGAGCGCCTCGTCGAGCATGCAAAGAGCCTTACCGCCGCCGTGGCCGCGGCACACGCCGCCTCAGAGGCGAGGAATCAGGAGATCTAGGAGGAGAACCACCACTTCGAGAGGGGTCCCCTGGAGCGGCAGAGGGCGTTCGAGGTGAGCGTCGCTGAAGCTGCAACAACGGCAGGCACCGTATTGCGGTTGCCCAGCTCGTTGGTAGGCTCCTCCTGCTCCGCCTCTTACTGAGCGCGCTCGGCAGAGGAGAGGCAGCCGGAAGTAGTACAAAGCCCCTCCGCAGTAGTAGTAGTAATATTTAAGGGCTATTTTGTTCAGTTCATCTGACTATAGATGTGGTGAAACTGTACAACATACTTAAAATTAGCTAGTATATATAGTTGAAGTAGCTATTTCAGTACGTGGTTGGCAACAATTGGGGAAAAGTTTGGTCGGTTCAGCTGTCGAGTTGAACTGTTTGTATAAATTAAGAACGACTGCTTAATCTATGAATGAAATCTATGCTTAATTACTGAATTTTAGTTGCAAAAATTAGATACTGCTAGTGATTTTTAGCTTCATATTTTGACAAATCGCAGTGTTACAAGGTTGACAAATGGCAATGTTTCTAGATCAACAAATGTCAATCTTTTCAGTTTGACAAATGGTAACATACCCAATATGACAGATGCAAATCGCACCAAATTGTTTGTAAGTGGTTGCACACGGGTCATCCAAAAGAACCGTTTTGCGTTGAAGAGATGCACAAATCCTGCTCTCACTTTGATCATGTCGTCTCGGGGTCCACGGGCGGGGCGTGGGAGGACGGCAACTGGCGGCGCTGATAGGTAGCGTTCGACGGCGGCATCCCATGCCGCTGAGGGGGCGCGCGTACGTAGAGGAAGGCGGGCGGCCATGGAAGTCAAAGGGCTCTCTTCCCAGTGAGCCTGCGCAGCGTACAGCTCGCACGCTTCCCGGTGAGCCTGCGCATCCGAGGACAGCTTGCACGCCTCTCAGTCAGCCTGCGCACCGGATTGCGCTCGCACGCGTCCCGTTCAGTCAAGGTCAAGTAGCCATCCGCACGGCACCTCCTACAACCATTAAAACCAAGACATGTGGCGTCACATGAATGGTTAACAGAACGCACACGGTTTGAATTATACAAACGTTTGAGATATTAAAGCGGCAGCTATTTTTTTTAAATGCCTTTGTTGGCTGTCATTATTCGAGTGCGCCTTCTCTCAAAATGGACACGAAAAATACCACGGCATGTCTGGTGCTATTCCATGATAGAATGCCAGGTTTCATGAATTTCAGACGAGTTTTGGATTTACTAGAATTTAAAAATAAAGTATCTCAACGTTTTGCCGGTAATCAACGGTGCCCTGGTGTTTGAAATTCATTCCCATTTCTTGCATGGGACCTAAGCATGCACCCAAGGACACAGATTTGATTTTTCAACTAATTTATATGCACTCGAGCATGTGCATGTAGTTCAAATTTGAATTATGCACATAAATGCATTGAAAACTCAGTTAATGCATAAAAATGTCCAAACGAACCCCAAAAAATCATAAAAATTGAAACAACACTCCTGTTGTTCTATGTTGACACGAGGAAATTTTTGGAAGCAATAAGAGGCAATGGATATTGTTTCGTCCCCAAAGGTGGGACGTTCCCTACCGAAACCATCATGATTGTTTTGAGAAGCTCTGGTTTGTGAGAAGCATATACCCAAATCTGCCCCAAATGGGACAAAACATTAACCACGGCATGTTGATGCCACTCCATGATAGCATGCCAAGTTTCATTAATTTCAAACGAGTTTTGGATTTACTAGAATTTAAAAATAAAGTATCTCAACGTTTTGCCGGGAATCAACGGTGCCCTAGTGTTTGAAATTCATTCCCATTTCTTGCATGGGACCTAAGCATGCACCCAAGGACACATATTTGATTTTTCAACCAATTTATATGCAGTGGAGCATGTGCATGTAGTTCAAATTTGAATTATGCACATAAATGCATTGAAAACTCAGTTAATGCATAAAAATGTCCAAACGAACCCTGAAAAATCACAAAAATTGACACAACACTCCTGTTGTTCTATGTTGACACGAGAAAAAATTTGAAAGCAATAAGAGGCAATGGATATCATTTCGTCCCCAAAGGTGGGACGTTCCCTACCGAAACCATCATGCTTGTTGTGAGAAACTCTGGGTTGTGAGAAGCATATACCCAAACCTGCCCCAAATGGGACAAAAAATTTACCACTGCATGTTGATGGTGCTCCATGATAGCATGCCAAGTTTCATGAATTCTAGATGAGTTTTGGATTTACCAGAATTTAAAAACCAGGTATCTCAATGTTTGCGGCCGAGTGATGATGGCAGGGTGTTTGACATTCATTCCCATTTCTTGCATGGGACCTAAGCAGGCAACCAAGGACACAGATTTGAATTTTCAACTAATTTATATGCATTAGAGCATGTGCCTGTAGTTCAGATTTGAATTATGCACATGAATGCATAGAAAACTCACTTAATGTATAAAAATGTCCAAGTGAACCCCGAAAAAACCCAAAAACTGACACAACACTCCTGTTGTTCTATGTTGACACTAGGAAAAAATTTGAAATCGAGAAGAGGCAATGGATATCGTTTCGTATAGAAAGGTGAAACGTTCTCTACCGAAACCATCACACTTGTTGTGGGAAGCCCTGGTTTATGAGAAGGTTATACCCAAACCTACCCCAAATGAGACACAAATTTTACTACGGCATGTTGATGCCGTTCCATGATAACATGCCAAGTTTCATTAATGTCGGACGAATTTTGGATTTACTAGAATTACAAAAGCAAGTACATCGACATTTGTCGGAGAGCCACGGTGCCGTGGTGTTCGAATTTCATCCCCATTTCTTGCATGGGAGATAAACATAAACCCATGGACACATATATGATTTTACAACCCATGTTGGTGCACCGGAGTATGTGCATGTAGTTTAGTTTTGAATTGTGCACCTGAAATGGTTAGAAAACATATTTAATGTATAAAATGTTCAAACGAACCCTGAATAATTCCAATTCTCTTATGACACACATATACTTGCATGTTCATTCCAGATAAAAGGTCTAGCAATTCAAACACCATCCATTGCCGTTGTGACCCCATTATGTAATTCAAATCAAGATGAAAAATCAAGTAGATCGCACACAGTTTATTATCACCAACCGTGTGAGATGCAACACAAAATATCCAGGAGCACCGTCGGTGTATAGTACGCCTATGGCTTACGCGAGAAGGTGCGTGGGCTACAGTCCACAGCTGGTGTCTCAAGCACACTAGCTCGCTCCCGAAATATCATTTCACTGTTCAATCGTCGCCGGTGAAAGATGGGCACATGGACCCGCGTCATGAGGGCAACTTCGATGGCCCACTCTGGCGAGAGCGCGGCCGCAGCCGCCATGCGCGTGCTAACAAGGTGCATGAGCGCGGCCGTAATCTACGACCGGGCGGCAAAGGTAGCCCAAACGACCGTTGTTGCTTCTCAGGTGGCGGCAGCAACATCTGCCTCGGGGATAGCAACTGGGGAGAGCGGCACAACAGTTGTCCGTTTGCCAGCGGCGGCCTTAGCGCTGATGGAGGCTGCCCACGACCATGTCGAGGCCGCCCACGCCCAGCTCCTGGCGGTCACCGCACAAATCGAACGAAACTTCTCCGGCAACGGTCGACAACCCACGGCCGAAGAGCTGGCAATCGCCAAGAGCGTTCGAGCAGCCGTCCGTTCCTCCGCCGCATACCTTGCAACGACGGAGCCCGTCCAAGCCCAGATCGCTTCCGCCCACGCCCATCTCTTGGCGGCCTTTTCCAAAGAGATGGCGGACGCGGATGGCGAGATGCTTGCCGAGTATGGTGCGATGGATGCCATGGAGCCCCTTCCCCAAGAGATCGTCGGGCGCGAGCTGGACATGGAGGCGGCGGCGGAGATCGACGCGCACCAGCTGTAGTAGTACTCTTTGTTTTTTTAATTAAGAGCGCCGGTCTTTAATTTGTTAGAGTAATGTTTAGGTCAGCTAGCTCTGTTTAATTGCTGAACTTGCTCGATTAAGAAGTGTGGTTGTGCTGTAGTCTCCTTTGTGTACCCAAATTATGCAATGATGTGGATGACCACTGTAACCATGGAAATTCGAACCAAATTTTTTGACGTTCAAACTCAACACACACGGGTTAAGATATCTGAATCGTTTGTGATGTTCACATATCATACACAGTTCTGAATAAGGGACCGTGTCTGATGACACTTTGCGCACCAGTTTTTTCGCTAAAGCGATTCTAAATTTTCGGCTTTCACGGAAATATCTACCTCCCCGCCCCCTCCTCCTTACCAAAAGCCACATTTACCCTGTTTCCGCCTTCCTTTCCAAGTTGAAACCTTCACTCCTTGCTTGCAGCGCCGCCTCCTCGTCGGCGACCCTCCTTCACGCTGCTCGGCCTCGTCTATCCAGGCAGGTAAGCCACACCCGACCCCCATCCTCCTCCTTCCACATCCCACATGCCCCGACCGCCGGCGCGAGCGCGACACCTTCCACCCAAATCACCGACCCCTCCACCAAATAAGCACCGCCCTAAGCCATGGTGCACACAGTATAGCCAGGATATCAAGGAGCATTTGGCGACGGAGAAGCAAATCGCGGCTGCACACGCGGATGAGGTCGCGATGGCTGCCATCCGTGCCAACCCCCAGATCTTGGAGGAGCACCTTGCCATTTGCTAGCTATGTCGGTTAAGCATTCTTGGTTTACCCGTTTGCGTGTGCTGCTCCTACATTTCCTTCACAAATTCTAGTGAATTGTGCTATCTAATTTTACCATGCAATTTGTTGCTCTATTGTATATGTTCTATATGTCATGCAGTGTGGTGCTCATTTATTAACTGTTTTGTTAATTAGTTGTCGTCTTTAGTTAACTGTTTGGTTCAATTCTGCAAATGTGATGTTCAATTCTTCAGGCTGCAATTTTGTATTGTCTTCCATGTGAGAAATAAATCAAATTTATCTTTACAAAATACATGAGAAACGAATACAATTGCTATATTTCCAAGTTGTCAAGCACGCTTGGTTTGGTTATACATTGTGTAATGTGGTCCTCAGTTAACGTTTGGTTCATTTGTGTTGTGGTGTTTAGTTAACTGTTTGGTCCAATTCTGCAATGCGATGTTCAGTAGTTGTGGGTGCATTCTGTTATTGTATACCATGTGAGGAATAAATTGAATTTGTCTGTAGTAAATACATGAGAAACAAATAAAATTGCTACAATTGGTTGTAGTTAACTGTTTGGTTAACTGTCTGATCTTCTATTAGGAGTATGTTATATTGTGCAATGTGGTGCTCAGTTAATGTTTGGTTCATCTGTTATGGTGTTTAGTTAACTGCTTGGTTCAATTCTGCAATGCGATGTCCAATTGTCGTGGGTAGAATTTTGTATTGTTGTGCATGTGAGGAATAAATCGAATTTGGCTGCACTTAATACATGAGAAACATATACAAGTGCTATATTTCCTAGTTCTTAATCATGCTTAGTTTTGATAAATGGGTTTTTGATGTGGCTTGAATTAATCTGATGAATCTGCAATGTGCTTATTTTTCATCAACATATTTTACTGATAGCATGCGAATCCTTACTTAACCTGATGACTAACTACCTTATATGTGTTGCAGGAAAACAATGGGAAGCACTGAGGTTTATAATCGAGGTTAGCACATGCATGGTCCGTTGTCTAATAGCACATTATTCTGCAACTACAAGAACCATTCTAATATTTAGGTTTTTAATAATTTGGTCTTGCACATGTAGGTCTTGACCTGTCAGAGGTTTTGACCCACTGTTCGACCCTTTTTGCATATGGAGAAATGAGTTGTCCATGAATATCAATCAAATCAAGAAACTCAGAAAGATTGTTAGGATAAAGAAATTAGCGACAAAAAACAACAAGATCTTTGTCTGCACAAGAAGAAGACATCAGTTCATTACAAGATGGTACTAACTATTATACCTTGCCTTTTTTTATTCCTTTGCCTCATTTCCAATATAGAGAAGATATTTATGCACATCCTTGTTTTGACGCCTTTCCAAAGCAGTTCACTGATGATTACCTCTCAAACCACCTCTATGGTCAGGAAGCGAGGAAGGTTTTCATACAACACCCACAGTTCAATATTGAAGTGTTCCTGAAGAGGACGAAGGTCGAACGGGCAATCATCCACATGCACTGGCCTAAAGTTGCAAAGACTTTCAACATGAATGAAGGCTCAATATTCGCCTTCCGCTTCAGTAGTTTTCCAAATAAGATGCATCTGTCTATATACCGTCTATGATGCTAATTTTCAAAGGTTCTACATGTTGCATGTGAAACTTGGTGCTGGTGCAGTTGTGTAATGGGGTAGCTGAGTGCTAAAGCTATATCATATTGTACTCTGATGTATTTCAATTATGAAATTCTGCTTCCTTAATATGAAAATGAAATAGATTATGTGCTTAATATGAATGTCAATTAAATTAATAAATGGATTATTAATAATAGGGCAATTAGCCTGCTAATTGGGTTTTGCTATTGCAAACGGTTATTAAAAAAATACCGTGGGCGATGACCTCAGGCAACACACACAGTTTCTAGGAATAAACCGTGTTGGATCAATGAACAATCACACACGACTTTCTCTTAAATTGTTTGCGTTAGGCCACCTTGCGCAAATGTTTACCACATAAAAACTGTGTGTGATGGACAGCCTTTGCCACACAGTTTCTTCTATGGACCATGTGTGATACATTCAATAACGCAAACGATTTAACGGGAAAATTGTGTGTGGTGTACCTATGAACGGAAACGATTTTCTTGGAGCGACTGTGTGGGATGTACATACGAACGGAAATGTTTAACAGGGACTAACTATGTGGGATGTACTTGCGACCAGAAACAATTTCGCCTCTATAATTGTATGTTTTAGCTCTACTGTATGTATTTCCGTGTTTGAGCGCTCACCGATCGCACACGACCTCATTTTGCCGAGCGTGTGTGCCAGGAGGGCATATTCCCGACGGTTTCTAGGTCGTGTAGGAAGGACCCCCCTATCGCTCACACTCACTGCGCGACGGTTCCAAATGATGTCGCAGAAAGGGGTTCAAAACCGTTTGTATAGCACCGACGCGTACTAGTGTTAATGCATATAAAACATCCAAAACAGATAATATAATAGTATGGAATAATAAAAAATTATAGATACGTTAGAGACGTATCACACGTCATCTCCGAAGTATTCGGTTATCCCTAATCCCAGCTCTTTACTTGTTGTTCACTCTAGTCATTTGCCTTTGTGTTCATTATAAAGGGTTGTTTATATCACCGTATCAATATTTAGGCACACCTTTATATTTCACATAACCTAGACTTGCTAATTATTGAAGTTAATTTGTAGCTGTCTCTATTCACCCCTCCCCTAGGGCCATCTTGATCCATTCAACTGTTGTACTTCACAGTTATCATTTCTAACTTCACATTTGTTTCTTGATTTTCCACCATGACTTGGGTGAAAACTCACAAAAGACACGTTCTCCACAAGCACAACTAACTTCCACAATTTCGAAGTTCCGCTTGAGCAAGTATGTTGATTGCATGACGACTCGGGAGACACTCTTTTTGCATGATAATTTTTTATATTTTAAGTTGTTATCATGTTGCCGATGAAGTGTAACGGGAGCCCAAGAGAATGCAATAGGACACGCCCTAATAAAAACTATCATGATACCATCGTTTATGTGACCACTGCTAAAGCAATCTGAAGCGTCTAATGACAATCCACATGACCAGAAGGCATAGATCCATGGGACCAAGATGGCATGCTCTTTCAGGTGCCATTCACGTGGGCCACGAAAGTTGCAAGGGGGCACAAATAGAGGCATGATACTTGCATTCCCACATGATGCAATCTTAATGGGCGGGACATCATGGCCAAGGACACATACAACTGGTCTTTCGAGAGAGAAAGTGCACTTGGACGATGATTAGTGATACCCTCACGCATTGGTTCCGGAGTTACCCACGAAGAGAAGTTTAAATTGATGAACACGAGTTGAAATTACAGTTGTCCACATTGACAACTAGGTTATAGGGAACCTACTAGTTAATTGCTTAGTGATAAGTGATTCATACAATTATGAGATTAAACTGGAATGTCAGATAAAGAAGATGAAAAGATAAGATACAATAGATACTTCTTTGCTAGTTAAATATAAGATATACAGCTATATTTTGACTTAAATCAACTACCTAACATGGAATAGACAGTAGTGGTGCATGTGGACTCACGTTCAACTTAGTTTTAGTAGTGCATGCATGAATTGTCGGATGTACATGGGCGGAGCCAGAATTTAGACAGGGGGGAGATGTGGTTGAGGCCATTTTTTGGTGTCCACAAACTACCCAATAGTTTCATATCTAAGCCTTGCCAAGGCAACACACGCACACACATTTTTTTTCAACTGGAGTGTATCTAGCTGTAGCTAATATTGATCAATAGTGCCACATACGTGCCAATAGATGAAGTTGATAATCAAGCTACTACTTTGAAATACGACATGAATTAAATGCCTTAGTACAAAACATTATCATATAGAAATTTAAGTTATACGAACAAAACAATCATTTTATAACTAAATTGCTGTCTTAGTGGCTTTTAGCTTGCATCTATACATGTTTAAACAACAAATCATCGTTGTAGGAAGTTTTGTTGTTGTATTTGAAAGAAAACGATCCATGTTTCTAGAATATATACCTAGAGAATCAAATCCCCTTTCTCATCCCCTTTACCGTAGGTCAAAGTAGACATGTTGGTCACCGTTCGCATGCGTGCAAAAACCATCCATGCTTACTCTTACCTCTCGGGGAGACATTGACCGATCAACTTTCGAATGATTGTGAGTGCCTATGCCCTAACGTGGCAACACATCACAAATCACACAATCAAAATATGATGTATAAGTTCGACATGATGCAGGACAAGAAATTGAGAATCGAGAGAGATTAGTAGACAATGTTGATTTGTTGACCTTGGCTAGTTCATTGGCAGCCTAAAGATTTGTTCAGTGAATCTGCGTCATCATCAAAAATCAAATCTTGACCAGGAAGAGCAGAGACACACATGCGGAGGGCACACAATGGCAACATTACAATGCTAACCCACACACGTGCTAATCACAGAAGAATTGCCCAATGCCCAGGAGGCTGGAAAACAACTCACGAGCGAGCCTCCACATGGGCCTTTTCAATTTTCCTTTTTTCACGTTAAGGTGGTTGGGGGGGGGGACAAGTTCTTCTGTATATGCATACATATAGCTAAGTGATGAGTACATATGTAATAATCGCTCAACCGTTAGGCAGATCCCTGCTCGCCCCCCTTGCCTCTGCCACTACGGGTGGAGGTCATCTCTCCTAGATAGTATTAGAGGGGATGTCTTGTCACGCATTCTAGTCATCCTCTTTCCCATCTCGTTCTACCATTGTTGTTCCACCTTTTTCGCCCGTCTACCAATACATTACCGCTACATTGCCTCATCCGATCTCTCCTTTTATTGCTCCAATATTGGCACAACTATCAAAGTCGATCAAAGATCCATCGTTATCGATTCTCCCATGGTTATTTTCCATCATTGTCTGTCTTACACCACCAACAAACACCCCTCTGACCGCGAGGGAACATTCGCGAATCCGAGCATCATCATTGTTGATTCTCAAGTCGTGGCCATCTATCTCGACACTCACCCCTTACTTTTGTCACCATGTCTTCCCACCATGGAATAAGATGCCATGCACCCTCTTCAATCTCAGTTGAACTTGTGTTGATCAACCAGATTAGAGGGGTTCACTCGGTAAGATTGAGTAGAGAGCATTTTCCATATTATTTTTTGATTACATGACTTGTCATCGTCATCTAAAGTATGAAACCACCCAAGGTCTAATGTAATCAAAGAGTAGAGTCGAAGGTTCTCATTGTTGTGTTAGAGTTACTTTTATGTTGGCTCGGTCTTGATTTAGTTTATCTTATAGAGTAATATATGTAGTCACATGAAGCATATTTGTAACACAAATTCTAGGGGACTATGCCATTTAAGCAAAAACAAAAATTTGTGCGGCACAATAAATAGTTTGTGCCTTTTTGTCTTGTTTTTGGTGTATTATCTGTATGATATACTTTGCCCTACATAATTTCTAGTTTTGTTGGTGCTACAATTGCGCGTGACACACTACTGGCTTGAGGTTCTATGCAACACTTCTAAACATAAGTTGTAATGCAACTTAAAATTAATGTGAACGGTTCAAGTATGGTGATCACCTATCACACTCATCAATGGCCTCGTTAGAAATGTAAGTAGTTATTGGAAGGTTTTATTGATTCTTAAAACACGCATGTAGAACAATATGCTTACTCAAGCACTATCATTCTGACTTCAACCTATATAGTTGACTATCGTTTATGACATGTATAAAAGTAAGATTCAACACGATATAGAAGTGTCGATATAATTTTGGACACATTGTTTTTTTTCTAGAGCATTAGGTTTTCAGCTCCATATCAACCGAAACGATGCTAGCTTTGAGTAATGCATAATTTAACTTATTCAAATTTCTTCTATAAGTCATAATGTTTTCTTATTTCATCTGTATGTTTTGACTTTGATGCTTCTATGTTAAACTCATTGATCATGGAGAAGTTACTTTGGTTATTAACTTTTATGACACCACACTGAGCTTTAATGCTAGAATTACAATTTAAAAAAAAACAGATGGTAAGTCACGTGATATAGTGATTCTTATATGTTTGACCTTACATATTTTATGAACTAAACAAAAAGAACATAAATGCCAAACACTGGAAACATGAAATTGAACCAGAAATAAATTCAACAAGATAGCTGTAATATAACCACGTTAAAAATCGCATGGGAAAGAATTATCGTCAGTGCATGGTGCATTATCATTGCAGTTGAGACCCCGATTTACCCCTCATAAAACTTTCACACACATACCCTCTTAATTTGTGATTTGCCACAACAACGAAATGTACGTAAACAGATAAAAACATATGTATTTAAAAAGAATAACAAGAATAAAATAATAAGTAGTTTTGTTCGGAAAGCAGTAATAAAACCACATCATTTTCCCCTAAAAAAGTGTGCATGCAACGCAATCGTCGTAGTCACACTAGAAATCTCAATTTATCACGCACCAAACCTCCACATAAAACATTACAAATGTCTCCACTTTATGCAAATTGAATAAATCCATTGGCCAAGTTTCTATGCTACGATCCATCGGCCAAATTTAATTGCGCATCTTAGGAAGTAAATAAAAGTAACATAAATAGTACTATACAATAGAAGCAGGAGCAAAACCATAAGTAATTTAAAAAAGGATAATAGTACTAACATTAAAGCTCTTCCAACAAAGGGTTAACGTGAGAGCATTTTGAGCTGTCACATTCAAATCCATTTACCACCTACCAAACCTTGACGTAATTACTTTACAAATCCTCTCCATTTCCTCAAAATGAATTGAATCCCCAAACAAGCAAAAATGAAAAAAAAAATCAAATCAAATCTCCGCTGCAGGGACTGACCTAGTGGGGTTTCATGGATGCCATGGCACCCCCTCCTAAAACGCAAAACAATATATACCACATACTTAACACTGGCGGTCTAACATTTTAAAGTCCATCATGAGATTATTTGTTAGAAATTCTGATGATATATCTAGAATTTTTTTAGTATATATATTTTTAGAAAATTTGAATTTTTTTTAGAAAATCTGAATCGTTTTACTGAAGTAAACGGCGACGATCCTAGTTTTATGACCCGAGATCCTCCACTAGTCGCGGCAATAATCACCTCCGATTTGAAACGTCCTTTTTTCCGGAGGCTGGCCTCAACTCTACTACCACTCACGTGCCGAGCGCGGGGCCCATTCGTCGGGAGAGAAGAAGGGATGCGAGCTGTCGCGTTCTAGTACTAGCAGCAGCAGGGAGTGAGTACTGTGGGCAGGTGGCAGCAATGGAGATGGCAATTTACCAACCGCCCTTTATGATGCGGCTCAAAGGCATAGCCCAAAATCACCCGGCCAGCACGGCGCGCCACTGCAACTACGTACTGCTACCCAGGACTGTACTCGTACGCGCGTTGAACGCACCCGGCCCACGGTGCACCGGCGCCAAACGTGTCATTGCATCGAGCGCTCCGCTGCGCACCGGTGCATGGACCGGGCGCAGGTCACGGGCCCCCTCGCAAGGCTGGCCGCAGCCTCCTTTAACCCGGGGAGCGGAAGGGTAGTGGTGGGCGTGGATATCTATCTGGGAGAGGCTTCGCGGCCGTGGGGAAAACGGCCGGACACGTAAAACCCCACCCAACACAATGACCTCCCGGGCCCACGGGCCTCGGGCCCGCGGCGTCAGTGAGGAACCCGTGACGGCGTCTGTCGATCGAAAACCCCGGACCCGGGGAAGTGGGTAGGCCAGCACGGGACGCGCCTGACGCCAACGCAGCCCGCCTAGTTCCCCTGGCCCCACGCGTCCGGCCCGGATCGACGCTCCCACCCGACGGACGGTCGCGATGCGTGCGACGCATAGATGGCAAGCGTCCGTCCGTTTTTACCTTCCTGCCCTTCGCTCCTCTGCTACAAGAAGAGGGGGCCGGTGCCGGGGCTGGGGCACTGTCCAGGGGAGTGTTGTTCGAGGAGAGGAGAGGGGAGGGGGAGAGACGAGAAGGGGAACGGAAAAGAAAGCCAAGCCCTCTCTTGCGGAGGCCAACGGCAAGGCTTCCTCCCTTGCGCCCTCGGTAATGGACAAATCTAGGGTTCTAGTAGTTCTGTAGTAGATTAGATCGTCCTTCTCCTCGCGTTCTTGGTCGCCGCTTTCGTTCGACGGATTTCTTGGACGGGGGATTATTTTCCCCTCCTCTGTTCTTCTTTTTCTTCTTCTTCTCTTTTTCCTTGAATCTTTTTTCCCGGCGGAGGTCATGCATTTGTGTGCATGTTCCCGAGGGCGTTGGATTTGGGATTAGGTTCCGTTCGCCCGCGTTCTCGGCGTGTTTTGTGGGGTTTTGAGCCCTTTCCTTCTTTCTTTTATTTTTAGTCCAAGAATATGATATGTGCCACTGGTTCTCCCTTCCGGGGTTCTCGTTTGGCCCTTAATCTATTCATCTTATCTTGGTATTTATTTTTCCACCGTTTTTTGTTTGTAATCTCTATATGTGTAGGGTTTTTCGTTTTGCTTCTTGTCCTATGCCAGAGGACATCTTTATTTTTTCAAAAAAAAATCCAGCTTTTGGGGGTTTTCTTTCGACTGAAAGAAATTCTGGGGTGCTATGCCAGAGGCAGTTAAAGTGTAGGGTTTTTCGTTCTGCTTCTTGTATGTGCTATGCCCGAGGACAGTTTCTTTTTTCTCTAAAAAAGAACTTTGGGGGTTTTCTTATCAGCTGAAGAAATTCTGGGGTTTTTCAGAGGTTTCTCCTGGGCCTGATTTCCCATATGCTGGGAAAAAATACTCTTTTTTCCCTTGGTTCGGTCTAGTCCTGGGTACCATTACTGAGTATTTAGATGCTTTCTTTATATGTTTAATTGGGCCTTTTTGCTTGGAATTTTGCATCTCTGTTCCCATGGAGGCAAGGGGAAAACATGTCTTCTTTTTGTGCCTTGTGCCTTTCTCGGGAATTTTTTTATCTTTCTGCTAGTCTTTCCTGTATTCCTACACTTTATCACTGTCAGATGGCTTACTTAACTTGTTTGTGTGCAGCAGATCAGTTCAGCGGTTCGGCTCCTCGGGACCATTGTTGGTTCGCCGAAGTAAGTGAACTCTGTTTCATGTTTTTTCCGTTTTAATCCTTGTGCTCTGAGTAGGACCTGCTATATGAGTTTCCCATGTTAATATTGCTGATGCCTAAGAGATGTTAGTCCTAGTTACGTTTGTGACGTATCTCTTTATTATTTTGCCCTACCTGATGTGATACTAGTTGTCCAATTTGCATGCTTGGTCATTACCATCCTGTATAAGCATGTACTTTTGTACGAGCAACTTTTACCGATTCCCTCACTGGAATGACCTTATCTCATTATAACAAGAAGGAAGAAGGTAGTTAATCCCGTCAGAAAAGTTTACCATTTTTTATTTGCTTTAAACTATTACGATTAAAATAATTGGCCAGCTTACATCTAATTATATATTATATGGAATGGAAGGAAAGCGAGAGATGCTTCCTTTTGTGCCTTGTATTTTGAATTTTTTTTTGCTATATATATTCCTTGTTTGTTCCCAATTAAGATTTTCTTTCAATAAACATAAAAGACTTAATTATTTGGCTCGTTAATATAATCTGGGTACCGTTCTCGAGTCTGTAGTGTCAACATTGTTGTATTCTTATGTTGGTCTGTTGATATATATGCCTACTGTGGATTCACCAGCCTTGTTAGGTCTACTTGTCACCTCTGTTTCCTTGGATTAACTGAAAAATGGTTTCTTTATGTGCCCTTCATACTTGATTTGTTAAGTTGTGCCATAGAACTTACATACTACCTCTTGTACCACCTGTGTTGGTCTGTTAGATAACTTGTTTCACTTGTTTTTATGCAAAACTTCTGCTTGACTGTTAAGTTGTACAATTTGTACCTGTACTGTTGGAAGCTGACTAACTGATGTACTGTCAGATGGAGTCACACAGTGATGACTTGCCACCACCACCACCACTCCCGCCAAATGCAGAGCCGATAAAAGCTGAGTCGGCTGATGACTTGCCACCACCACCACCCCTGCCGCCTATCAAACCTGAAGAAGCAAAGAAGATCTCAAAGCCTAAGAGGGCCCTGATCGCTCGTCCTGGTTTTGGCAAGAGGGGAAATCCTATACAGCTTGTGACAAATCATTTCAAAGTCTCGTTGAAGACGACAGATGAATTCTTCCATCATTACTATGTATGCCTCTATCCTTGTTTACTTTATTGTATGCCTCTATCCTCATTTACTTTTATTGTTGTTGAATTCCTTGTGCTACCATCTAATGTCATTCCTCCGTTGTTTAATTGGATGCAGGTAAATCTGAAGTATGAAGATGACAGGCCTGTTGATGGAAAAGGTGTTGGTAGAAAAGTCATTGATAAGCTTGCTCAGACTTATCCATCGGAGCTAGCCCATAAAGACTTTGCCTATGATGGTGAAAAGAGTCTTTTTACCATTGGTGCCCTCCCACAAATTAACAATGAGTTTGTTGTGGTTCTTGAAGACGTTTCCAGTGGAAAGTAATTAACTCTCTCTGCCCTGGTCCAGTATTGTCTATTGCTGTTACTATGTCTTCTTGCATGTAACTTTCTTGCTTTTAGGTTGTCTTTTGTTGTTACTATGCCTTGTTGTTGCTCATGTAACTCTGTTGTTGCTTGTAGGACTCCTGCAAATGGCAGCCCTGGAAACGACAGTCCAGACAAGAAGAGAGTGAAAAGGCCATATCAGACTAAAACCTTCAAGGTGGAGCTGAGTTTTGCAGCTAGAATCCCCATGAGTGCTATTGCAATGGCACTCAAAGGCCAGGAATCAGAGCACACGCAAGAAGCCATTCGGGTTATTGATATCATATTAAGACAACACTCTTCCAAACAGTATGTTTGTTTCTATGTACTTCTGAATGCTAATTTACTGTTCTTGATTTTTGTTCTCAGTGTTGATATACCATGGTAAATCTTGTCTAATTTCCTTGTGTATATTTCTTTGTGTTTGCAGGGGCTGCCTGTTAGTCCGCCAGTCATTTTTTCACAACAATCCTTCAAACTTTGTGGACTTGGGTGGGGGTGTGATGGGCTGCCGAGGTTTCCACTCAAGCTTTCGAGCCACACAGAGCGGGCTTTCTCTTAATATTGGTATGCTTTGTTGTCAATGAGCGCAGTTCTGTATATAATCTTGTGACAGCATTTTAAATTAGGTGACAGTTCATATTTACAGCTACTGCTTAATTGTGCAGATGTTTCTACAACAATGATTGTGAAACCTGGCCCTGTTGTTGATTTTCTGCTGGCCAACCAGAAGGTTGACCACCCTAATAAAATTGATTGGGCTAAGGTAAGATTTCTCCTTAACTTGCTTATGAAAACCATTGATCATATATATCTAATGTGTATGTATCTCTGTATATATCTAATCCTTTTTCGTTTTGGTAGGCCAAGCGTGCACTTAAGAATTTAAGGATAAAAACAAGCCCAGCAAATACAGAATACAAGATTGTTGGTTTGAGTGAGAGGAATTGTTATGAACAGATGTAAGTGAGCATATTGGCATTTGTTGTATAAATGGCGCTTAATTAATTGTTTGGACTTGTTGCATGGCATCTTTGCATTGTAGATTTTATTGAAAGCACTATTTAGATGCTTTTATAGTTTCATGCAGCTTTCATTATTTTTATATAACTGCTTGGTGATTCTTATGCCTATCTAGGTTTTCCCTCAAGCAAAGGAATGGTGGGAATGGTGACCCTGAAGCAATAGAAATATCTGTTTATGATTACTTTGTGAAGAACCGTGGCATTGAGCTGAGGTACTCTGGTGATTTCCCTTGTATAAATGTTGGGAAACCTAGGCGGCCAACATATTTCCCCATTGAGGTTTGATTTGACTATTCCTGTAATTTATATTCTTGGTTGTGCCTTATTTGTGCAATTCCCTGATGAATCTTTCTATGTTTGCCAGCTCTGCCAGCTGGTGCCTTTGCAAAGGTATACCAAATCTTTGAGTACCCTACAAAGATCATCTCTTGTTGAGAAGTCCAGGCAGAAGCCTCAAGAGAGGATGTCAGTTTTGTCTGATGTGAGTGGCTTATTTATTCTGTCTCAATACCTAGTTGTAGGTTTGTTATCAACTGTTTCATCAATGTCAATTTGGCAGGTACTGAAACGCAGCAGCTATGATACAGAACCCATGCTGAAGGCATGTGGAATTTCGATAGCTCAAGGCTTTACCCAAGTGTCTGGTAGGGTACTGCAGGCCCCCAAGGTCAGTCACAACCAACTGCTCCATATCTTATTTAGTCATCGTCTGTGCTTGTGAAATCCTTATGCATCTTTATTGAATCCTGTAATGTAGCTCAAAGCTGGAAATGGTGAAGATATTTTCACAAGGAATGGACGTTGGAATTTCAACAACAAGGTCTGCTTTTTTTGACTGCATTCTGTGCCTACTCTTTTATCCTGCATGTTTTCATCCATAACTTTGCTAGTTATGCTTCTGCAGAGGCTTGCTAGAGCTTGTGTGGTGGACAGATGGGCGGTTGTAAACTTTTCGGCTAGGTGTAACACCATGAACCTTGTCAATGACCTCATCAAGTGTGGGGGCATGAAGGGCATTGTAGGTTTTCCATTAACCTGACTACACATTTCCTGAAATGTTTTTGTACTCACTCTTTTTTAAATTTGCAGACAGTAGAAAAACCTCATATTGTAATTGAAGAGAATGGTTCAATGAGACGTGCACCTGCTCCAAAAAGGGTTGAGGATATGTTTGAGCAAGTGAAGTCTAAGCTTCCTGGGGCTCCCAAGTTTCTCTTGTGTATTCTTGCTGAGAGGAAGAACTCAGATGTTTATGGTTGGTTCTAGAAATTCTTAATTGTATCCCTTCAATAAGTTTAGGACAATCATCTGTATCTCTTCAATAAGTTTAGTACAATCATCTGTATCATCTTTTTCTTTTTCTTTTATAGGTCCATGGAAGCGAAAATGCCTTGCTGACTTTGGGATTGTCACTCAATGTGTGGCCCCAACAAGGGTCAATGACCAATATCTGACAAATGTTCTGCTCAAGATCAACGCAAAAGTTTGTGCCCTCCACATCTAATTCTTATTGAAACAGTGCTTACATTATCGTCTTCTTTGTACTGATGGTTTTTCTAATCAGCTTGGTGGAATGAACTCACTGCTACAAATTGAAATGTCCCCAAGTATACCTCTTGTATCAAAGGTCCCAACTCTCATCTTGGGAATGGATGTGTCCCATGGATCCCCTGGACAGTCTGATATACCGTCCATTGCAGCAGTATGCTACTAAATTTCCTCTGCATTAGAGTACTTCCAAATCTAACTAGTATGCCCAAATCTAAGATACCTATTATGTGATGTTTGTTTCCATTTTGATTATAGGTTGTTGGTTCTCGGGAATGGCCTCTTGTCTCGAAATATAGGGCTTCAGTGCGCTCGCAGTCACCAAAGCTTGAAATGATAGATTCATTGTTCAAGCCACAAGGAACTGATGATGATGGCCTTGTTCGGTAAGATATTTTTTGGTTTTTGTTCAGTCGTCCATACAAATGTACCATGGTGGTTCTCTTGATGTTTTCTTTTCCTGTTGCTATTCCGAACTGTTTCAGGGAGTGTCTCATTGACTTCTACACCAGTTCTGGAAAAAGGAAACCAGATCAGATCATCATCTTCAGGTTTGTCATCCTTCCTAAATAACTACTTGCAAATGTCAGTGGTATCGCATGGTTGCCTGATTTTCTTGAGGAAATGTTGATCTCTTCTTCATTACAGGGATGGTGTTAGTGAGAGCCAGTTTAATCAGGTGCTGAACATTGAATTGGATCAAATAATTGAGGTACTGTTCATGTGGTTCTAGTTGGGCTCATATTATACTATACATGAGTATCTCATTCATCTATTGCACAACTGACTTGGTGTTTATTCTATTTGGTGCAGGCCTGCAAGTTCTTGGATGAAAACTGGAACCCCAAGTTCACGCTGATTGTTGCTCAGAAAAATCACCACACCAAGTTCTTCATACCTGGATCTCCTGACAATGTCCCTCCGGGTAACATACACCACTTGTCTGCTGTATTCTATCCCATGATAATGTCAAATTGTTCCATAATAATACTAACGTTTGAATGTTGCCATTCCACAGGCACTGTTGTAGATAATGCAGTCTGCCATCCAAGGAATTATGACTTCTACATGTGCGCTCATGCTGGAATGATTGTAAGTATTCTCTCTGGTGCATCATATTTGCTTGTTAAATGTTTTGCCCTAGTGCTGTTCTGTTTGTGATATATGCTGTTTCATACTAGCACACACAAAGGCTAAAAGTTTTGAACCATCTGTAGCCAGTATTCTCATTGTCTGCCCTAGTGCTGGTTGTTTGTGATTTATGCCATTTTCTACTGAATAGAGACCAAAAAATTGGAAGTTTTATACGACTGGTAGTTCCCTTGATCAGTTAATACTGACCTGCCTGTCGCCTTTGTTAATGGCACCTTGTTGGAACCCCAAGTTATGCACCTTGTTGGAACCATCACTGATTTACCATGATTGTTTGTGAATATTTTTTTGAAGTGTTCAAAATTTTGTAAGAGTATTTTCGAAACGGAGGCATAAGATTTGCCTCATCTATTAAATAAGGAGAGAATAGAGTTTAGATTTTTACAGGACACCCCATACAAGCGACATGACAATTACTCACACACAATGATAGTCCCTAGCTTCTTGGCGCCGGCAGTAACCCATAACTTTGCCTCACCAATGATGGTTTGGAGGAGAATAGGCGGTGGCGCAAATTTTTGCTGAAATACCCTAGCATTTCGCTCGTTCCAAATGGTCCAAGAGGTGAGCATGACGAGAGAGGACATGGCATGCCAATTCGGGTTTCGGTCATCGGTACGCTTGACCCACCATTCCTTGACGGATTCATCAAGATGCCAATCGGGAATGTTGATGTGAGGTAGCCCAAGCTTCTTGATGATAGATCTCCAAAGCCTAAGAGTGTAACGACACTTGAAGAAGGGGTGTGGCCCCGTTTCTTGCTCTCTGTTGCATAGTGGACAAAGACCACAATTGACCCAACCATGCTTCTCCAGACGATTGGCGGTTCAAATTCGGTCTTGCAGGGCAAGCCACGCAAAGAATTTAACCTTAGGGGGTGCCCAAGCCTTCCAAACCATACGGTCCATGGGAGAGAGAGTCAATCCAAGGAACAGAGCCTTGTACGCAGTGGCCGCCGAGTAGATCCCATCGTTCGCGTGCTTCCAAGTAATGTCGTAGAGCCTTGTACGCAGTGGCCGCCGAGTAGATCCCATCGTTCGCGTGCTTCCAAGTAATGTCGTCTTCGGCTTGGTCGTCAAGGGGGGAAAGTCATGAACAAGCATCCAAATTTTGTAAGAGTATCACTTTGTGGTTGATGCATTTAGCATATAATAAGTACAGTACAGTATGATGAAAAACTCTGGTCAGTCGGACAATTTGAATATCTTATTTGTGTAAGTTGGTATTGGATCATATGCATTACTTTATCCAGCTCTTTTTTGCATCCTGGGCATGTCAAATCTTACTTGAATGACTTGCAAGTTTTGGTTAGGCCTGTCATTCAGTTGTATTTTTGTTGCTTATACCATTATGACAATTTCCAGTTTGTTGACGTGACTTGATAAAGCTAATCTTATTTGTGTGTTGCAGGGGACTACAAGGCCAACGCACTACCATATCCTGCATGATGAGATACACTTTGCCGCGGATGACCTGCAGGATCTTGTGCACTCGCTCTCATATGTGTATCAAAGGAGCACGACAGCCATATCAGTTGGTGAGTTTTGCACTTCTGTTCTTGTTTTTGCATCTGCAAAGCTTCCAACTGTTGTTAGTCTTGTGAACCCTGTGCTGATTTTGCAACCTTGTTGTGCTTCCTTGCAGTTTCTCCAATCTGCTATGCACATCTTGCGGCTGCTCAGGTGGCGCAGTTCATAAAGTTTGATGAGATGTCCGAGACGTCGTCGAGCCAGGGAGGTGGCCACACCTCTGCCGGCAGCGCTCCAGTGCAGGAGCTGCCTCGCCTCCATGAGAAAGTCCGCAGCAGCATGTTCTTCTGCTGAGCCAGCCAGCCAGCCGCACTTGCGCGTTCCAACTTTTGGCGATGCGCTTGGTTATCTAGTACTAGTAGTATGTAGTAGTGGCCTGTGATGGCCTGTTGGACTCCTGGGATGTTGTGTTCCTAAGCTGGTTGCCGCACTTGGTGCCTCAGAACCTTTACTATCGAACCATCTAATTTGCTGCTTTCCATCTCTCTGCTTGCTGAGTTTGACTTTCTTTCTGTTTGTTTTGTGGTCTCGCATGGATACCATCACTTGTGCTGAATCTAGAGGGTAGGATGAGCTAGATATATTCCTTTTTTTTGCCTTCTGTTTTCTGACTAAAGTACTTCAAAAATCCATCCCTACTTGGGAGGCTGCTATGGGATTGTTCTAGGTGGCATGTTCAGAGCTTGTACATGTCTTATTCGGTTGGTTGTCCATTGGCCAAGCCTTTTCTTGCATCTCACTTGGATGTGTGTTTGTTTGTTTGTTTGTTTACTTAGGGCATGTACAATGGTTGATAAGATAGGGTAGACGAAAGTTGGGGGGGGGGGGGGGGGGTAGAAAGAGTGTTGGCGGCGATTAAAGATGTTGGGGCTGCATAAAAGTAGATAGTCCAAAGTAAACATAAAATCACATCTTTCACTTGCCTACAAACAAGAAAGAATTAAGTGCAACGTGACGCTTCCCAAACAAACCAGAGTTTCTCCTGTACGTTTTTCCCGAGAAGAGGAAGAACTGTGACATATATGGTTTGCTCTTTTAACCCAGCCTTGCAAATAAGCTTCATTATGCCTACCTGGCATCCAAGCCTTTTTTCTTCTTGTCAGACCATGGAAGCGCGGATGCCTTGCGCGGTATGGTATTTTGACGCGATGCTTGGTTCCTCCTGCCAACGTCAAAGATCAGTACCTCACAAAATGTGCTGCTAAAGATAAATGCCAAGGTTTGCAGTGTGATCTGCATTGCCATCTTCAATGTACCACATAATTTGGATTTCTTTTAGCTGAACAACTGGATGCTTTGCTTTTGTTTTGTGCTGCCAATCAGCTTGGCGGGTTGAATTCATTGCTGAAAAATGAAACAACCTGTGCTATTCCTCATGTATCGAGGGTTCGAATCATCATCTTTGGTATGGATGTTTCCCATGGTTCACCAGGACGGTCTGACGTGCCATCGGCTGCTGCAGCAAGTTTTGCTTATTATGTATTCAGTTTCATGCAGTAAAAACTCAGGTGTCAGCTGATGGTCCTGAAGAGAGTTTCAACCGACAATTTGCTAACCCACCTGGGTGTTTGTTGCTTTGGCCTAGGTGGTTAGTTCATTGAAGTGGCCAATCATTTCAAACTACAGAGCTTCTGTGTGCACTCAGTCATCCAGGCTGGAAATGATCGATACCTTGTTTACGCCAGTTGGAGATGACGATCATGTCCTCATTAAGTGAGTTTCTTCTGCTCAGATTTTATATAAGTGCAATTTATACAATTTTAATAACAGTGCTTCCTAATTATACGTATGCTTTTAATTTGTTGCTCACTGGGACAATAACATTTCAGGGATTCAGTAGTTGACTTCCTCAAAAACAACAATGGTCAGAAGCCGGAACAAATTATCATTTTCAGGTCAGTAGTCCTCCGTGAGATAAGTGTGCGCAAACGCTAACTGACAGTGGTTTCTGCATTTAAATAGCATAATTTTTCTGTAGAAATTGCTGAATTAATTGTGTGTTGTCCCTTGATGTTAAGAGTACAAACTGACTCTAAATACTCGATGCCATCTCTAAGTTTACTTTGGCACCCTGATTCTGTCTAAGGAAACTCTGTTGTCTTATGTTAGGGATGGTGTTAGCGAGAGCCAATTCAATCAGGTGCTGAACGATGAGCTAGCTCAAATCATGGAGGTAAACATAAGTGATATCCAATTCCTCATGAGCCAGTCCTGGATAGTAATGCCTACCTAATTGATACAGACATGCAAGTTTTTTGGTGGCAAGCACTTTAGTGGCAACTGGTTCCCCAAGTTCACAGTGATGGTTGCACAGAAGAATCATCACACGAGATTTTTCCTACGGAATGGACAGAGACCTGATCAAGTGACTAATGCCCCCCCTGGTAACCTACATCTTTTATCTAAATATTTTTTCTAATCTTCCAATTTTTGTGGAGGATTGCAATCCTTGGCTATTGTTAGGTTGTTTGATTTGTATGTACTCCCTCCGTTTCATATTACTTGTCGTGGTTTTAGTTCAAATTTGAACTAAAACCACGACAAGTAATATGGAACAGAGGGAGTACTTTTTAATGGGGGTACTGTAGCATTCATACGAAACCAAATGCATCTCATAGGAATCTAAACACCTACCACAGAACCATTATTTACAATTTTGTATAGGATTAAACGAGCAATTCCTAGGCTTTTCTACACATACAATCTTATCATATCCCTAGTGTAGTGTAAAAAACGCTCTTATATTATGGGACGGAGGGAATACAATCCAAGTCATTCTGGTTGTATATTCCAGGGGACTACAAGGCCAACACACTACCATGTGCTCCAAGATGAGACAGGCTTCTCCGCTGATGAGCTGCAGGAGCTTGTCCACTCCCTTTCCTATGCGTATGTGCACTGAAGTAGTTGCAAAAGATTCAGCCCTTACTTTGCCTCTGACGATCATCGGTGCATTCCTCTGACATTTTTATGCTTGTGAACTCGTTTCAGGAGCACCACAGCCATCACAGCTGGTAAGCATGATTTGCCATTACTTGATTTCGCAACATACGCCAAAAGGGCATGGTTGATCATCTGATTTTCCCTCTCAGTTGCTCCCATCTTCTACGCACACCTTGCGGGGCGCAGGTGGCCAAGTTCACCAGGCTCAATGACATGTCGGAGACGTCGTCCCAGGCTGAGGCTGCCCCGGTGCCGGAGCTGCCTCGTCTGCATCCCACGATAGCATCGTCCATGTTCTTCTGCTGAATCGCGCGGTTTC
This sequence comes from Triticum aestivum, assembly GCF_018294505.1. NCBI lineage: Eukaryota > Viridiplantae > Streptophyta > Magnoliopsida > Poales > Poaceae > Triticum > Triticum aestivum. The sequence goes on along the minus strand of NC_057802.1, from coordinate 181,667,177 downwards.
CCCATCATCGGTGGTTGGAAGCGACTGAAACTTTACCAAATGCTAGACGGAACCGGTCGTATTGTTCATGCCTGAGCGCTGAAGTATGCTTTTGGTCTTAGCTACTAGATTTAATGGATGTTATCTCCAAGAACAATCTTTGATTGCTATCATGGAGTTGCTTGCCAACAATAATTTGTACTTTTGATGGTCAAGACCTAGACCCTCTGCTCATGTGCAAGGTGCCAACGTATTCTGGATGTTAAGTTTATAAATATGGTCGACAGCATGTCCAATGGTTTATAAGTTTGGGATTCACAATAAGTGTCTTTATAGTTTTGTGATTATGTACTTTGCTGTCAATTTACTTCAGTTAGCAAGGAAAAGCCTGGCTTTTGACCCGGCTTAGGCCTTGTTCGGTTGCAGTGGATTTAATCCTCTAGGTGATCCCCAACCCCTCACTCAATCCCCACTGATCCCATCCCAATAATGGTGTGAAATATATAGCAGTTCATATGCTGATGCAGCACTGGTCAGAAAGTACTGCTTTACACAAAATGGAACTGTTAGACAATTTACCAATGTGCTCTGTGCATGAAATTCAGAAGCAATACTAGAATAAAATTGTAAGTCAGGGGTACAATCCCGGTGAAAACCGAGGGTTTTGGAGGTGTATGAAATTCAGAAGCAATACTTGAATATATAACAGTTTATATGAGACAGGATTACAATCCACGCCGGGCTTAACCGAACACACCTATAAGATTGACCGGGATGAAACCCCGGGTGGGATGAAACCATGGGGTTTGGCCCCGATCCCAGCAGGGTGGGTTCTAACCGAATGAAGCCTTACAGGTTAGAGGAGATTGTAGTGAAATATACTAACATAGTAGGACAGAACTAAGTAAAATAGAGGATTACCCATTATTAAATCTATTTCTTCTAAAAACCACTAAAAGGAAAAACCATAAACATACCCACAAGAATGCAACTAAGAGATATTCCTCCCTTCACAAAATATAAGGCGCGCTTGACTTTTTTTGGTCTTCATCACACAACTTTGACTAGGACTTTTACTTATTGCATGTCTACCAAATTAATATAAAGACAGATGAACTAAAATTATTTTACAAGACAAATATGACAATACTATTTATACATGTTCAATAAATGCACTTTGATATATACTGCAATGCTTTATATTTTGGGTACACCATGCTTTATGATGGTCAAAGCCATGCATCAAAGACCGTGAAAAATCAACCATGCTTTATATTTTGGGAAGGAGGAAGTAATTATTAGAAGGACGGTTAGGGGATTAATTTGACCATAAGTTGCAATCAAGAAGTAATTTCCAAGTGTCAAACTGAAATTATGATGTAATTTACATTATTCAGACCAATCCAAAATAGCAGAGAAAAAATATCCATCAAACCTTATCTAGTCAATCAAGCCAACCTTTTCTTATATTTGGTTCAAATTTACATATAAAGTTCCCAAATGGTTCGCACTAATTACTAGTGTAGCCTAGTCTAATTACTAGTGTATCCTGGTTTAAAACATCAAGTGCGTATAAGAATACATTGAGCATCAAAATTCAAATCAGATGTCAGGTGGGAAAACTCTACTGTTTCTAATGCAGTACAATATTGAATACTTTGAGGTACGAATCGGACGAATCATATCGCAAGTCTCTGAGGTGTGAGTCATGCTTTTTCTATAGAATTGACTCTTTGATCTTCATACAAATGACTGCGGCGATCTATCATCTCCCAATACTTTATTCAGAGCTCAAACTTACCTTGAACTACTGAGGGTCATCAAACTCAAAACCATCTATCAGCACATCATATTTGTATTCCATATGAGATCGCAAGAAGTCAAGAACAGCCAGGACATTGTTTATTTGGTGGCTTTTAGATCTGTTTTCTGCTGTGAAAGTATAAACTTCACTGCCAATTTCTATCCAGCTGCATCCAGTGTTCGTCTTCAGTCCTCCCTCCTTCATCATCATCCTCACTCTGGCCACATCACTCCAGCAATCAATGCTAGCGTATAGATTTGCTAGCTGTACATGAGTTGCAGCACAACCTGGCTCCAGCTTAAGACGGTGCTCTGCAGCATGGATGCCAATCGGAATGTTTCCATGCATCCTACAGGCAGCCAGCAGAGAACCCCATATGACTGCATTTGGGGGCGTGGACATTGTACGGATCAAATCCCACGCTTCATCGAGCAATCCTGCCCGGCCGAGGAGGTCTACCATACACGAATAGTGATCTAACTCTGGTTCTATTCCAAGTCCGATCATTGCCTTGAAGCAGCGCCGGCCTTCCTCTACAAGGCATGCATGCCGACATGATGACAGGATGCCAAGGAAGGAGATTACATCAGGCACTATGTGCTCCTCCTCCATTTCTTTTAGTAAGCTTAGACAATGCTCAGCAAGGCCATGCTGTGCATATCCAAAGATCATAGAGTTCCAAGAAACCAGGTCCTTGCACACAATGCTCTCAAATATTGATTGGGCCTCAATTATATTCCCACACTTTGCATACATTGATATCAGTGCATTCGAGACATGCACACACAAATCAAAACCCATTCTTAGTTCTAGACCGTGAACACTCTTACCAAGTGCAAGAAGTGCGTGATTAGTGCACACACTGAAGATAGTGGCAAATGTGATGTCATTAGGTCTGCACGCTGACTGCCTCATCAGCTGAAATACCTTGAGGCATGGCTCAACCTGATTATCCTGTGCATAACCAGAAATGAGTGCTGTCCACGACACAGTATTTTTTATTGGCATGCTCTGAAAAACCTGACAAGCATTCTCCAGCTGAGAACATCTTGCATATAAGCTAATCAGAGAAGTACCAGAAAGTACCGACAATTCATAACCAACTTTCACCAGTAGAGCATGGAGCTGAGCACCTGTCCTAATGGATTGCTTAACAGCACAAAAGCTCATGGCAGATGCTAAAATAGATATATCGGCACTTATTCCTTTCCTATGCAACTCCACAAGTAGCACAAACTTGTTTCCCTTTGCGAGTTTATTCATGGAAGGAGAAGCAGAGATATCATGAGAATCAATGGTATCAGGTAAAATTTGCTCTGTGTTATTGCTTGAGCTAGCGAACCGCACTTCTCCATTATGCATACCATGATTTCCTAACTGAACTCCCAAGATGTCATGCATACAATCATTGATAATGCGGTGATGAGACAAACCTTCCTCTTTGCCATTATATGCCTTCCCTGGCACCAGGTGCAAAACTCTCAATGCATCATGTATGCCGCGCCCCTCTTGCTTTGTTGATCTCTCAGATGGTAAGTGACTGCCAAAATTCGCCACACACAGACGAATCGATGACAATGATGGTAAATGGCTGCTGAAATGGTACCAGAGTAGATGTCTGTGCTTGTGCATGGCCGAAGTTGTCCATGGGCAAACCCAACGGCGAGCGCAGGAAGTCGTGCCACGCCTCCGTTTGGAGAGGCCTAGAAGCATGAACAGCTAAACTCACACCTGGTGAAGGGAAACCGAGGTCTTGAGTTAGTTATGCTTATCATGAAGGAAGATTTACTGATCCACTGGACTCAGAGCTTTATGCGTATCATAAGCAGATTGTGGCTGCATTACTAACCCTGCAGCGTCTCCTCCAGCATGCTTGCACACGAACATCAACTTAAGGAGATTCCGACTGCACGCCAAGCTTGGACGGCCAATGGCTTAACTGTCCCTACAGCAACAGAGAAGGCACGGTTAGTAATAGTACTGTGCAAGACGATTTTGTATTGTCAGCTGGAGAATGCTTGCCAGTAATACAATAGAAAGATGCTTGCTAGTAATGCAATACAGAGATGCTTGCTAGTACCAAATCAATGGTCTGTTTCATCTTCTATTTGACAATTTCTCAACAATTGACAACAAAAGTGTCCTGCACAATCACGCATAACAGAATCTCTACGTCTGCTGTTCAATTCGAGCACCAAAGCATGACACACTTGGGCACTGGGCGCACACACATGATACGAAATATTACTAGCAAGCACTGGAGTATGTAAAACCGTTGCCGGCTGCAGGCTGCCTGAAATTTCACCTGAACCGAGATGGACCAAAGCCTGCAACACGGCGACCGGGGACTGGGCTAGCCGCCAGACGGCGACAGCCTTGGAGATGGGGCCGTAGGAGCAGCGCCGGCGGACCGCGGGATGGGGGGAGGCGGGGACAGGCGAGCAGCGCCAGCGGCGGCTGCGCGTGCGTTCGGGTTTGGGGAGAATCAGAAAACGAGCAATACCTCTGCCTTTGTCTTTTCTTTTGACATTTTATGCGCCGGTTTATGGAACTGGCGTACCTCGTGGGCCGGCCCAGAAACACGTAGCCTATATATAGCGCGAAAAAAATCCAAAAAAATTGCTTCCGTGTTACAGCGCGAAACTTTTATGAACAATTGCACCCGCGCTATCCATCCATCAAGCAGCAAGGATCCTACGTGGATACCATCTCGCTAGGGTTTCTTCTCCCCTCGCGGCGACTCGATCGTCACCGTAGGGTTCCCGCTACCCTTCCTCCGTCTCCGCCGAAGGGCTGCGCTCGGACCGATCAAGGGGCGCTCTGGCAGCGCTGCCCGGTCTTGGCGTCCGTCTCTTTGGTTCGGGGTTAGGCTAGGGCTTTGGCCGAACACCCGATCGAAAAATCTTCTCGGGTCAGGGAACAACATGGCGGCGTCGGCGTCGAACTCCAAGACACGGGACCTGGAAGTGTTGATGAGCGAGCTGGGCCTCCAGGAGGAGGACATGGATGATGTGGTGGTGGAGAAGGAAGATCCATTGCCGCCAGAGACGACTAGATGGATGGCCATAGCGCGTGTCCACACGGAGAAGAAGTACAGTCAATATGGTTTCTACAAGATGATGAGAGCGGCATGGGATCTTGCGCAGCCAGTGCAGATTCGCCCTCTTGAGGAGAACCTATATACATTGCAATTTACGTGCCTGGGTGACTGGGAGCGTGCTATGCAGGAAGGGCCCTGAACTACAAGGGCAACGCGGTGATAATGGCTGAATACGATGGATTTACAAAACCCTCGCTAATGAAGCTGGATACATTGGAGCTGTGGATGCAAGTGCACGATTTGCCTGATGGTTTCTATCCTCTCTTAAAAGCCCTTGCCAGGAAGGTGGGAGAGGTTGTTTATGCTGAGCCTAAGTCACATGACTTTGAAGGGAACTTTTATAGGGTGAGGATCAAAATCAATGTGTTCAAACCCCTAAAGAATGCTGTCAGTCTGGTTCACAAGGAGGAGCGGCAAATTTTCAAGGTCAAGTACGAGAGGCTCCCGGATTGGTGCGCCGTTTTTGGCCACCTAGGGCACCAGTTCAAGGAACACGGCGACGGCATACACCCTAAATCAGCGCTAGTTGTTAAGGAGCTGCGTGCAGAGTGGTTCAGAGGGGCTGCTCCGGGGCCTGGTCAGAATCGTTTTGCTGGACGGGGTGGCCGCGGTGGCCGCGACAGAGGTGTGGGGCGTGCAGGCCAATCAGGTGGGGGAGGATCGGCACCGGCTGACTATTCAGAAGAGGGCATGACACATGATACCACGATGACAGAGGTTGGGGAACGTAGTAATTTCAAAAAAATTCCTACGCACACGCAAGATCATGGTGATGCATAGCAACGAGAGGGGAGAGTGTTGTCCACGTACCCTCGTAGACCGAAAGTGGAAGTGTTAGCACAACGCGGTTGATGTAGTCGTACGTCTTCACGATCCGACCGATCAAGTACCGAACGCACGGCACCTCCGAGTTCAGCACACGTTCAGCTCGATGACGTCCCTCGAACTCCGATCCAGCCGAGCTTTGAGGGAGAGTTCCGTCAGCACGACGGCGTGGTGACGATGATGATGTTCTACCGACGCAGGGCTTCGCCTAAGCACCACTACGATATTATCGAGGTGGATTATGGTGGAGGGGGGCACCGCACACGGCTAAGAGATCAAGAGATCAGTTGTCGTGTCTATGGGGTGCCCCCTTGCCCCTGTATATAAAGGAGCAAGGGAGGGAGAGGCGGCCGGCCAGGAGGAGGCGCGCCAGGAGGAGTCCTACTCCCATCGGGAGTAGGACTCCCTCCTTTCCTAGTTGGAGTAGGAGAAGGGGGGAGGAGGAGGGAGAGAGGAAGGAAAGGGGGGCGCTGCCCCCCCTCCTTGTCCAATTCGGACTAGAGGGGGAGGGGGCGCGCGGCCTGCCCTGCCGCCCCTCCTCTTCTCCACTAAGGCCCATGTAGGCCCATTAAACCCCCGGGGGGGGTCCGGTAACCCCGGGTACTCCGGTAAAATCCCGATTTCACCCGGAACACTTCCGATATCCAAATATAGGCTTCCAATATATCAATCCTTATGTCTCGACTATTTTGAGACTCCTCGTCATGTCCGTGATCACATCCGGGACTTCGAACTATCTTCGGTACATCAAAACACATAAACTCATAATATAACCGTCATCAAACTTTAAGCGTGTGGACCCTACGGGTTCGAGAACTATGTAGACATGACCGAGACACGTCTCCGGTCAATAACCAATAGCGGAACCTGGATGCTCATATTGGCTCCCACATATTCTACGAAGATCTTTATCGGTCAAACCGCATAACAACATACGTTGTTCCCTTTGTCATCGGTATGTTACTTGCCCGAGATTCGATCGTCGGTATCTCAATACCTAGTTCAATCTCGTTACCGACAAGTCTCTTTACTCGTTCCGTAATACATCATCCCGCAACTAACTCATTAGTTACAATGCTTGCAAGGCTTATAGTGATGTGCATTACCGAGTGGGCCCAGAGATACCTCTCCGACAATCGGAGTGACAAATCCTAATGTCGAAATACGCCAACCCAACAAGTACCTTCGGAGACACCTGTAGAGCACCTTTATAATCACCCAGTTACGTTGTGACGTTTGGTAGCACATAAAGTGTTCCTCCGGTAAACGGGAGTTGCATAATCTCATAGTCATAGGAACATGTATAAGTCATGAAGAAAGCAATAGCAAAATACTAAAAGATCGAGTGCTAAGCTAACAGAATGGGTCAAGTCAATCACATCATTCTCCTAATGATGTGATCCCGTTAATCAAATGACAACTCATGTCAATGGTTAGGAAACATAACCATCTTTGATCAACGAGCTAGTCAAGTAGAGGCATACTAGTGACACTCTGTTTGTCTATGTATTCACACAAGTATTATGTTTCCGGTTAATACAATTCTAGCATGAATAATAAACATTTATCATGATATAAGGAAATAAATAATAACTTTATTATTTCCTCTAGGGCATATTTCCTTTAGTCTCCCACTTGCACTAGAGTCAATAATCTAGATTGCATAGTAATGATTCTAACACCCATGGAGCCTTGGTGCTGATCATGTTTTGCTCGTGGAAGAGGCTTAGTCAACGGGTCTGCAACATTCAGATCCGTATGTATCTTGCAAATTTCTATGTCTCCCACCTGGACTAGATCCCGGATGGAGTTGAAGCGTCTCTTGATGTGCTTGGTTCTCTTGTGAAATCTGGATTCCTTTGCCAAGGCAATTGCACCAGTATTGTCACAAAAGATTTTCATTGGACCCGATGCACTAGGTATGACACCTAGATCGGATATGAACTCCTTCATCCAGACTCCTTCATTTGCTGCTTCCGAAGCAGCTATGTACTCCGCTTCACACGTAGATCCCGCCACAATGCTTTGTTTAGAACTGCACCAACTGACAGCTCCACCGTTCAATGTAAACACGTATCCGGTTTGCGATTTAGAATCGTCCGGATCAGTGTCAAAGCTTGCATCGACGTAACCATTTACGACTAGCTCTTTGTCACCTCCATAAACGAGAAACATATCCTTAGTCCTTTTCAGGTATTTCAGGATGTTCTTGACCGCTGTCCAGTGATCCACTCCTGGATTACTTTGGTACCTCCCTGCTAAACTTATAGCAAGGCACACATCAGGTCTGGTACACAGCATTGCATACATGATAGAGCCTATGGCTGAAGCATAGGGAACATCTTTCATCTTCTCTCTATCTTCTGCAGTGGTCGGGCATTGAGTCTTACTCAACTTCACACCTTGTAACACAGGCAAGAACCCTTTTTTTGCTTGATCCATTTTGAACTTCTTCAAAACTTTGTCAAGGTATGTGCTTTGTGAAAGTCCAATTAAGCGTCTTGATCTATCTCTATAGATCTTGATGCCCAATATGTAAGCAGCTTCACCGAGGTCCTTCATTGAAAAACTCTTATTCAAGTATCCCTTTATGCTATCCAGAAATTCTATATCATTTCCAATCAGCAATATGTCATCCACATATAATATCAGAAATGCTACAGAGCTCCCACTCACTTTCTTGTAAATACAGGCTTCTCCAAAAGTCTGTATAAAACCAAATGCTTTGAAAGCGTTTATTCCAACTCCGAGAGGCTTGCACCAGTCCATAAATGGATCAATGGAGCTTGCACACTTTGTTAGCTCCCTTTGGATCGACAAAACCTTCTGGTTGCATCATATACAACTCTTCTTCTAGAAATCCATTCAGGAATGCAGTTTTGACATCCATTTGCCAAATTTCATAATCATAAAATGCGGCAATTCCTAACATGATTTGGACAGACTTAAGCATCGCTACGGGTGAGAAAGTCTCGTCGTAGTCAATCCCTTGAACTTGTCGAAAACCTTTTGCAAAAAGTCAAGCTTTATAGACAGTAACATTACCGTCAGCGTCAGTCTTCTTCTTGAAGATCCATTTATTCTCAATGGCTTGCCGATCATCAGGCAAGTTAACCAAAGTCCACACTTTGTTCTCATACATGGATCCCATCTCAGATTTCATGGCCTCAAGCCATTTTGCGGAATCTGGGCTCACCATCGCTTCTTCATAGTTCATAGGTTCGTCATGGTCTAGTAACATAACCTCCAGAACAGGATTACCGTACCACTCTGGTTGATCTACGAGGTTCAGTAACAACTTGATCTGAAGTTTCATGATCATCATCATTAACTTCCTCACTAATTGGTGTAGGTGTCACAAGAACCGGTTTCTGTGATGAACTACTTTCCAATAAGGGAGCAGGTACAGTTACCTCATCAAGTTCTACTTTCCTCCCACTCACTTCTTTCGAGAGAAACTCCTTCTCTAGAAAGGATCCAAATTTAGCAACAAAAGTCTTGCCTTCAGATCTGTGATAGAAGGTGTACCCAACAGTTTCCTTTGGGTATCCTATGAAGACACATTTCTCCGATTTGGGTTTGAGCTTATCAGGTTGAAGCTTTTTCACATAAGCATCGCAGCCCCAAACTTTAAGAAACGACAACTTTGGTTTCTTGCCAAACCACAGTTCATAAGGCGTCGTCTCAACGGATTTCGATGGTGCCCTATTTAACGTGAATGCAGCCGTCTCTAAAGCATAACCCCAAAATGATAGCGGTAAATCAGTAAGAGACATCATAGATCGCACCATATCTAGTAAAGTACGATTACGACGTTCGGACACACCATTACGCTGTGGTGTTCCGGGTGGCGTGAGTTGCGAAACTATTCCGCATTGTTTCAAATGTAGACCAAACTCGTAACTCAAATATTCTCCTCCACGATCAGATCGTAGAAACTTTATTTTCTTGTTACGATGATTTTCAACTTCACTCTGAAATTCTTTGAACTTTTCAAATGTTTCAGACTTATGTTTCATTAAGTAGATATACCCATATCTGCTTAAATCATCTGTGAAGGTGAGAAAATAACGATACCCGCCGCGAGCCTCAACATTCATTGGACCACATACATCTGTATGTATGATTTCCAACAAATCTGTTGCTCGCTCCATAGTTCCGGAGAACGGCGTTTTAGTCATCTTGCCCATGAGGCATGGTTCGCAAGTACCAAGTGATTCATAATAAAGTGGTTCCAAAAGTCCATCAGTATGGAGTTTCTTCATGCGCTTTACACCAATATGACCTAAACGGCAGTGCCACAAATAAGTTACACTATCATTATTAACTCTGCATCTTTTGGCTTCAATATTATGAATACGTGTATCACTACTATCGAGATTCAACAAAAATAGACCACTCTTCAAGGGTGCATGACCATAAAAGATATTACTCATATAAATAGAACAACCATTATTCTCTGATTTAAATGAATAACCATCTCGCATCAAACAAGATCCAGATATAATGTTCATGCTCAACGCTGGCACCAAATAACAATTATTCAGGTCTAAAACTAATCCCGAAGGTAGATGTAGAGGTAGCGTGCCGACCGCGATCGCATCGACTTTGGAACCGTTTCCCACGCGCATCGTCACCTCGCCCTTAGCCAATCTTCGCTTAATCCGTAGTCCCTGTTTCGAGTTGCAAATATTAGCAACAGAACCAGTATCAAATACCCAGGTGCTACTGCGAGCATTAGTAAGGTACACATCAATAACATGTATATCACATATACCTTTGTTCACCTTGCCATCCTTCTTATCCGCCAAATACTTGGGGCAGTTCCGCTTCCAGTGACCAGTCTGTTTGTAGTAGAAGCACTCAGTCTCATGCTTAGGTCCAGACTTGGGTTTCTTCTCCTGAGCAGCAACTTGTTTGCTGTTCTTCTTGAAGTTCCCCTTCTTCTTCCCTTTGCCTTTTTCTTGAAACTGGTGGTTTTGTTGACCATCAACACTTGATGCTCCTTCTTGATTTCTACCTCCACAGCCTTTAGCATTGTGAAGAGCTCGGGAATTGTCTTATCCATCCCTTGCATATTATAGTTTATCACGAAGCTTTTGTAGCTTGGTGGCAGTGATTGAAGAATTCTGTCAATGACACTATCATCCGGAAGATTAACTCCCAGTTGAATCAAGTGATTGTTATACCCAGACATTCTGAGTATATGTTCACTGACAGAACTATTCTCCTCCATCTTGCAGCCGTAGAACTTATTGGAGACTTCATATCTCTCAATCGGGGCATTTGCTTGAAATATTAACTTCAACTCCTGGAACATCTCATATGCTCCATGACGTTCAAAACGTCGTTGAAGTCCCGGTTCTAAGCCGTAAAGCATGGCACACTGAACTATCGAGTAGTCATCAGCTTTGCTCTGCCAGACGTTCATAACATCTGGTGTTGCTCCTGCAGCAGGTCTGGCACCTAGCGGTGCTTCCAGGACGTAATTCTTATGTGAAGCAATGAGGATAATCCTCAAGTTACGGACCCAGTCCGTGTAATTGCTACCATCATCTTTCAACTTTGCTTTCTCAAGGAACGCATTAAAATTCAACGGAACAACAGCACGGGCCATCTATCTACAATCAACATAGACAAGCAAAATACTATCAGGTACTAAGTTCATGACAAATTTAAGTTCAATTAATCATATTACTTAAGAACTCCCACTTAGATAGACATCCCTCTAATCCTCTAAGTGATCACGTGATCCAAATCAACTAAACCATGTCCGATCATCACGTGAGATGGAGTAGTTTCAATGGTGAACATCACTATGTTGATCATATCTACTATATGATTCACGGTCAACCTTTCGGTCTCAGTGTTCCGAGGCCATATCTGCATATGCTAGGCTCGTCAAGTTTAACCTGAGTATTCCGCGTGTGCAACTGTTTTGCACCCGTTGTATTTGAACGTAGAGCCTATCACACCCGATCATCACGTGGTGTCTCAGCACGAAGAACTTTCGCAACGGTGCATACTCAGTGAGAACACTTATACCTTGATAATTTAGTGAGAGATCATCTTATAATGCTACCGTCAATCAAAGCAAGATAAGATGCATAAAAGATAAATATCACATGCAATCAATATAAGTGATATGATATGGCCATCATCATCTTGTGCTTGTGATCTCCATCTTCGAAGCACCGTCATGATCACCATCGTCACCGGCGCGACACCTTGATCTCCATCGTAGCATCGTTGTCGTCTCGCCAACTTATGCTTCTACGACTATCGCTACCGCTTAGTGATAAAGTAAAGCATTACAGGGCGATTGCATTGCATACAATAAAGCGACAACCATATGGCTCCTGCCAGTTGCCGATAACTCGGTTACAAAACATGATCATCTCATACAATAAAATTAACATCATGCCTTGACCATATCACATCACAACATGCCCTGCAAAAACAAGTTAGACGCCCTCTACCTTGTTGTTGCAAGTTTTACGTGGCTGCTACGGGCTGAGCAAGAACCGTTCTTACCTACGCATCAAAACCACAACGATAGTTTGTCAAGTTAGTGCTGTTTTAACCTTCTCAAGGACCGGGCATAGCCACACTCGGTTCAACTAAAGTTGGAGAAACTGACACCCGCCAGCCACCTGTGTGCAAAGCACGTCGGTAGAACCAGTCTCGCGTAAGCGTAAGCGTAATGTCGGTCCGGGCCGCTTCATCCAACAATACCGCCGAACCAAAGTATGACATGTTGGTAAGCAGTATGGCTTATATCGCCCACAACTCACTTGTGTTCTACTCGTGCATATAACATCTACGCATAAAACCAGGCTCGGATGCCACTGTTGGGGAACGTAGTAATTTCAAAAAAATTCCTACGCACACGCAAGATCATGGTGATGCATAGCAACGAGAGGGGAGAGTGTTGTCCACGTACCCTCGTAGACCGAAAGCGGAAGCGTTAGCACAACGCGGTTGATGTAGTCGTACGTCTTCACGATCCGACTGATCAAGTACCGAACGCACGACACCTCCGAGTTCAGCACACGTTCAGCTCGATGACGTCCCTCGAACTCCGATCCAGCCGAGCTTTGAGGGAGAGTTCCATCAGCACGACGGTGTGGTGATGATGATGATGTTCTACCGACGCAGGGCTTCGCCTAAGCATCGCTACGATATTATCGAGGTGGATTATGGTGGAGGGGGGCACCGCACACGGCTAAGAGATTAAGAGATCAGTTGTCGTGTCTATGTGGTGCCCCCTTGCCCCTGTATATAAAGGATCAAGGGAGGGAGAGGCGGCCGGCCAGGAGGAGGCGCGCCAGGACGAGTCCTACTCCCACCGGGAGTAGGACTCCCTCCTTTCCTAGTTGGAGTAGGAGAAGGGGGAAGGAGGAGGGAGAGAGGAAGGAAAGGGGGGCGCCGCCCCCCTCCTTGTCCAATTCGGACTAGAGGGGGAGGGGGCGCGCGGCCTGCCCTGGCCGCCCCTCCTCTTCTCCACTAAGGCCCATGTAGGCCCATTAAACCCCCAGGGGGGTTCCGGTAACCCCCGGTACTCCGGTAAAATCCCGATTTCACCCGGAACACTTCCGATATCCAAATATAGGCTTCCAATATATCAATCTTTATGTCTCGACCATTTCGAGACTCCTCGTCATGTCCGTGATCACATCCGGGACTCCGAATTATCTTCGGTACATCAAAACACATAAAATCATAATATAACCGTCATCAAACTTTAATCGTGCGGACCCTACGGGTTCGAGAACTATGTAGACATGACCGAGACACGTCTCCGGTCAATAACCAATAGCGGAACCTGGATGCTCATATTGGCTCCCACATATTCTACGAAGATCTTTATCGGTCAAACCGCATAACAACATACGTTGTTCCCTTTGTCATCGGTATGTTACTTGCCCGAGATTCGATCGTCGGTATCTCAATACCTAGTTCAATCTCGTTACCGACAAGTCTCTTTACTCGTTCCGTAATACATCATCCCGCAACTAACTCATTAGTTACAATGCTTGCAAGGCTTATAGTGATGTGCATTACCGAGTGGGCCCAGAGATACCTCTCCGACAATCGGAGTGACAAATCCTAATGTCGAAATACGCCAACCCAACAAGTACCTTCGGAGACACCTGTAGAGCACCTTTATAATCACCCAGTTACGTTGTGACGTTTGGTAGCACACAAAGTGTTCCTCCGATAAACGGGAGTTGCATAATCTCATAGTCATAGGAACATGTATAAGTCATGAAGAAAGCAATAGCAGAATACTAAGCGATCGAGTGCTAAGCTAACGGAATGGGTCAAGTCAATCACATCATTCTCCTAATGATGTGATAGGAAACATAACCATCTTTGATCAACGAGCTAGTCAAGTAGAGGCATACTAGTGACACTCTGTTTGTCTATGTATTCACACAAGTATTATGTTTCCGGTTAATACAATTCTAGCATGAATGATAAACATTTATCATGAAATAAGGAAATAAATAATAACTTTATTATTGCCTCTAGGGCATATTTCCTTCAATGATAGCCGCAAGCGCACCAAGGGCGACGTTGTTGACAAGAACCAAACCTCAAACCCCCAGGCGCAGGTGGCGCATGCAGGACCGAGTACGACGGCGGGGACTCTTCTGCTCTTAGCTCCACCTCTGGCGGTCAGCCCGAGCTCCAAACAGGAACCCAAGAGGGCCAAGACTGTTGCATGTGCAGAGACTGCTCCAAAGGTCTCGTTGGTGTCCAAGTTTGAAGAGAACATATCAGCGTCCTCCAACTTGGAGGGTCGACGGGATCAATGAATACCCTATGCTGGAACTGTCGTGGTGTGGGAAATGCAGCGACAGTTAACGAGCTTCGTGAGGTAGCGAAGAAGTTTGCCCCCCCTATTCTCTGTATTGTAGAAACTCAGATTGAGAGAGGTAGGGTAGAATCACTTGCTGGAACGTTGGATTATGATAATAGTTTTGCTATAGATACTCAAGGAAGGAGTGGTGGCATTGGAATTTTTTGGAACAATCCAATAAAAGTTGAGATTCTGGGTTATTCTGTTTACCATATTGATTGCTCATTTCTTGACCCCGGGAAGGATCCTTGGCGGTTGACATGTGTGTACGGGGAAGCGCAAACACATCTGAGGCATCAAACATGGACTGTGCTAAAAAACATAAGCAGTACAAGCACACTGCCGTGGTTGTGCATAGGCGATTTTAATGAAGTCCTGCGTCCGGACGAGCACGAGGGTGTGGGGCAGCGTAGCAATGCTCAGATCCAGGGTTTTCGAGACATCATCGACGCGTGCATGTCGATGGATTTGGGGTATAGAGGCCGCTTTTGGACATTTGAGAAGAAGGTGGCAGGTGTCACTTTCACCCGAGTTAGACTGGATAGGGCTCTTAGATCGGCCGAGTGGAGCGCTCAGTTTCCTCTAGCGAGTTTGTCCCATCTGACAGCTGCTACATCAGATCATTGTCCAATCTTGTTGGAAATAAATGAGCCCAATGCGCCTAAGGGACGCAAAGGTTTCAGGTATGAAACTATGTGGGAAACGCATGAGCATTGGAAGGACACAATCCTGGAAAAATGGAGTTCCAAACATCCCGGACACACAGTAGAGGAGATCCGGCGCAAGCTAACGGAACTAGAAACTGATCTGTCGAGGTGGAACAAGGACACTTTTGGCAGTGTACGCAAAGAGATTCGTGCCCTAAAAATAGAGTTGGACCGGCTAAGGGGTGACGCCGGGAGGACTGGGCCTTCACACGTGGAGACAAAAATCAATGATAAACTCGTGGAGCTGTATCACCGGGAGGAATTGATGTGGCGACAGAGATCTAGGATCGAGTGGCTCGCTGCAGGAGATAAGAATACTCGGTTTTTCATCTCAGAGCGAGTATCAGGCGCAAGAAAAACATGGTGAAGGCCTTAGCAAATTCGCTGGGAGCGCTCATTGAGGATCCAGGAGAGCTCAAGGAGATGGTTAATGACTTTTACAAGACGCTAAACACATCTGAAGGAGTTACGAGACTTGAAGAGGTTATGGCGCATGTTCCAGTTAAGGTGACAGCGGGCATGAACGATATCTTATGTACTCCATACACAAATGAAGAGGTGAAGGTGGCTCTCTTCCAAATGTTCCCGACGAAGGCACCAGGACCAGATGGCTTCCCGGCTCACTTTTACCAAAGACACTGGCCGTTATGCGGAGATGAGATCACACGAGCTGTCCTCAGAATTGTCAGAGGGAGGAGAGTGCGGAGAGCATTAATGATACTGTTTTGGTGTTAATACCAAAGGTAATGAATCCAACTCTTCTTTCTCAATTCCGACCCATAAGTTTATGCAACGTCCTATACAAGATTGCTTCTAATGTTGTGGCTAATAGACTTAAGCAAATACTTCCTGACATTATCTCTGAGTAACAGTCAGCCTTTGTCCCAGGCAGGCTAATAACAGACAACACCATTTGTGCTTACGAGTGTCTGCATTTCATGAAGAGATCCAGAGCAAAAGTTAACAGCACATGTGCCCTAAAGCTCGATATGATGAAAGCATATGATCGCCTAGAGTGGCCATATCTGAGGGCTATAATGTCCAAGTTGGGATTTTCACAACCATGGATTGACACAATGATGAACATGGTATCTTTAGTGCCTTTATCAGTTCTTTTCAATGGAGAGAAACTAGAATAGTTCAACCCTTCGAGAGGTATTCGACAGGGAGACCCTATTTCCCCTTACTTGTTTCTGATTGGAGCGGAGGGCCTTTTGTGCCTTTTAAATCCAGTTCTCAATCATCGGTGCTAGAAGGAATCAAGGTGGCGCCAACAGCCCCGGCTGTAAACCACATCTTGTTTGCAGATGGCAGCCTGTTGTTTTTCAAAGCAAGTGTTGAGGGGGCGAATGCGGTGTCAAACCTATTGGATGCTTATTGTGGTGCTTCTGGTCAAAGAGTTAATAATGACAAGTCCACTATTTTCTTCAGTAAAGGGTGCCTTCAGACCACCCATGATAGTGTGAAAATTGTTGTTCAAGTCCATAGAGAATCTTTGAGTGACAAATATCTGGGCATGCCAACAGATGTGGGTCGCTCTAAAACGGCACATTCAAGTACCTTCGAGACCGGGTGTGGGAGAAGGTTAAGGGCTGGATGGAGAAGCTATTATCTTCAGCAGGAAAGGAGGTACTAATCAAATCTATTGCTCAGGCAATTCCGGTTTACTCTATGGCTTATTTTAGGCTGCCGAGAGGTTTATGTGACAATATTACATCCATCATAAGACAGTTCTGGTGGGGCAGTAAGCATGGCAAACGGAAACCAGCGTGGGTATCATGGGAGATCATGACGAGGCCAAAATACATGGGAGGTTTGGGCTTCTGCGATCTTGAGATTTTTTAACCTCGCTTTATTGGCTAGGCAAGCATGGAGAGTGCTAAACAATCCAAACACTCTGAGCTCATTAATCCTGAAAGTTGCATATTTACCTGAGACAGGCCTGTTGGAGGCCGAGTTGGGAGCACACCCTTCACAGATTTGGCGGGCTATCATTGATGGAAGGGATATAATGAAGCAAGGAGTCATTAGAAGAATCGGGACAGGAGAGAACACGCTGATCTAGGAACACAACTGGATCCCGAGGCAAGATTTTCCAAGGCCAATCTAATCTATGGTCCCCCCCACCTGAGTGCATGAACTCATAGACGAGACAACGTCCACTTGGAAAGTGGAGTTGGTCCGTTCTGTATTCATCCCTATAGATGTCGAGGCCATACTAAAGATTCCTTTGTGCACAAGGAGAGTGGAAGATTTCTGGCTTAGAGCAGAGAAAATTGAGGTAATTTTACGGTCAGATCAGCATATCATATGATACAAAACACCAAGCTCAGCCGCGAGAACTGGCTATATGGCACCGAGGGTCCCTCTTGCACCGAGGATAGCAGTAGTTGGTCCTCTCTCTGGCAGACACAAGTCCCGAACAAGATTTGTGTGTTTCTGTGGCGTTTGGCGAGGGAGTCTATACCTACATATGATATCCTCCACCACCGCAACATGGCTACCTCGCCAGCATGCCAGATGTGCGGGGTGGCGGACTCCTGGAGGCATGCCTTGCTCGAATGCGCAACGTCGAGGAGCGTCTGGTCCTTGGCACCTGATCTCCTTGTCGAGCAGATGAGCACATGTGACAACGCAAGCGCAAAAGTATGGCTGTTTTCTCTGAAAAACACATTATCACATGCGGACTTTACCAGACTTGGAGTCACGTTGTGGGCAATCTGGAGTTCTAGGAGGAAACTGATCCATGAAGGGGGTACACCAAACGCCATATGCAATGAACGCATTCGTTGCCGCTTTCATTAGCGATCTTCAGGTGCTAGCCAAACCACAAGGGCAGCCCAGGGTGATGCGGCCACGCCCGGACAAGTGGATACCACCAAGAGAAGGCACTTGCAAGATTAATGTTGATGCTGCACTTATGAGGACCAGGTCGGTTGGTGCTGTCGCAGCAGTGTGTAGGGACAGGCATGGGGTTTTCTTGGGCGCGTCCACGATCACCTTCCATGGCCTAGATGATCCTACGACGCTAGAGGCTTTGGCAGTACAGGAATCACTAGCTTTGGCGGATGATCTTTATGAACGCAGGATTTCAGTGGCCTCATAATGCAAAGTGGTGGTTGATGATATTGGGCAAAGGAGTGCAGTGGCATATGGAGCTATCATTAGGGAGATTGCAGATCGATCTAAGCATTTTGTTACCTGCTTTTTTAGCCATGAGTTTAGGAGCTCGAATGTCGAGGCTCACAATTTAGCGAAGCATGCTCTCTCACTTGGTGTTGGCCGCCGTGTGTGGTTAGGCAACCCAGGTAATCTTTCTTTCGTCCCTGTAAACATTGTGACGAGTTAAATAAAAGCTTCGCGAGATTGTCTCAAAAAAATTGTACCCGCGCTATTTCTTGCACACACATTTTAGAAAAAACATGATTATTATTCAGTTTTTTTCATTTATTCAAAAACAATCACGAATTAGGAAAAAGTTCATTTATTCAAAAAAAGCACGAATTAGAAAAAAGTTCATTTATTCAAAAAAGTTCATCAATTTTTTAGAAAAGTTCATAAATTTTAAAAAGTTCATCGGTCTTCAAAAACAGTTCCCACATTTGAAAAAATGTTCATCGACTTTGGAAAATGTTCATTGACTTTGAAAAAAGTTCATCAAACTTTGAAAAATAGTTTATCGAACTTGAAAAACAGTTCATCAAACTTGACAAAAAGTTTATCGATTGAAAAAAAAAGTTCATCGATGTCGAAAATTGTTCACCAATTTGAAAAAAGGTTCATCAATCTGAATATAGTTCATTGATTTGAACTTTCAATACATGGTTTCTATACACATTTAACTTTCTCAAATACTAGTTTAACATTTTTTTTAAACATGGTCAACATTTTTTCTATACACATTTAATTTTTTTAAGTATAAGTTTAGCATTTTTTGAATACATGGTCAACATTATTTCTGTACAAATTTAACATTATTCAAATACAAGTTTAACATTTTTTCAACACATGGTCAACATTTTTATTATACACATTTACCATTTTTAAATGCAAGTTTAATAATTTCTAAATGCATGGTCAACATTTTTTCTATACAAATTTAACATGTTTTCAAATAGATTTATTTTTTTGCGAAATAATTCTTATGTTACTGAAATCTTACAATCTCGTCTAACAATTTCCAGGACCTCTTCTGGGCCAGAGCCTAGACAAATCTTACAACTCCAACGAGTATGAGGAATACAAGAATCCCCCCCACCCCCAATACTAAGAACAATCTCTCTAACAATGAGTGCATACTTGAATCTATTTGCATTTCTTTCCTCCATTACAAGGCTAAGGGAATTTCTTCCTTTATAGCAAGTAGTTTTGCCTCTAGCGCATCCATGCAAGTGTACAAGTGTCTGCAGGAAATAAGAATGATTGATCCTTCCTGATCCCTAAGGATCATGCCAGCACCTCCATTTCCATCCAAAAAATACCTGTTTGTATTAACCTTTACTCGACCCGTAGCAGGTTTAGTCCATGAGTCAGGGCCTTCTATTTGAGTGGATAGTTTCTGGTAATCCATATGAAGCACATACTTACCCTTAACTGGGTCCATAGGAATTTGTAGGGCTTGTAGTGAGGCTAGATAGCTTGATAAAAACTGAATAGAGACATCAATAGGCGGCGGAGGTTTTGAATGCACTATCTCATTTCGTAAGTACCAAATCCTCCAGAACAACATTAACAAATGACATCTCAATTCCTCATTTGTATTGGCCAGTAGATTGAACAATCAGTCACTCCCTATATGCTTTATGTTTTTTAGTTTGGGCAAGTGCCACTCTGCGGAGATAGCTTCCCAAAGACGAACTGCATGATTGCATGAACAGAACACATGATAAGTGTCTTCCTCCTCACGTCCACACACCGGGTAAGTTTCTGATACTTTCGATGCTCGCTTAACTATGTTTGCCCACGTAGCTAATGAATCGAGGCAAAACGCCATGCAAAGGACTGGACCTTTGGGGGCACCAAGCACCAAGCAGCGCCAAATCTCCTTCCATCCATCCCTGCTTCCATCTGGTCTGCTTCTAGTTGACGCCGATGCATAATTTGCTTGATCATCGTTGGCCAATTTGTATGCACTACGCACAGAGAACTTGCCACTTTTTCCGGAGCCCATGCAAGAAATCATCACCCACACGGGTGATGGGGAACGTCGCATGGAAAACATTTTTTTCCTAGAATTACCCAAGATCTATTATATGGAGATGCTAGAAACGATAGGGGGAGTGTCTACATACCCTTGTAGACCAAAAGTGCTAACGATCTAAAGATCATGGTTGGCTTATCGTACTCCCTCCGCGATCCAATCTGATCCAGCGTCAAACGAACGACACCTCCAAGATGTGCACGACTCGGTGATGTCTCCCCCTTCCTAATCCAACAAGGGAGGGTGCAGAGGTAGATGGGATCTAGGCCAGCACGACGGCGTGGTGGTGGTGACGGCGGCAACGAAACTACAGCAGGGCTTTGCCAAGTGTCTGCGTGAGGAGATGGGAGGAGTTGGGAGAGACGACGGCCAAGGGTCGAAGGGTTGCTGCCCCATGTGCCTCCCATCTCTTTATATAGACTAGGGGGCAGGGGAAGGTGGCCAAAACCCTCCTAGGGCCGGCCAGATGGGAGAAATCCCTTTAAATTTGTAGATAACATCTTATCTCTAGATTCAACCCTTTAAATTTAGAGATAAGACCTTATCTCTAGATTTAAACGGGATGGGCCTTGGGGGCTGGTGTGGCCAGCCCGTGTGGGCTATAGCCCCACCCCTCGGTCCATGTGGGTGTTGGGAAACATAGTAGAAAACAAAAAAATCAACCTACGAACACCCAGGAACAATACGAAGATGCATTAGGGGATTGGATCATGATCGTTACCAACTCCGAGTATGTAGCAGAAGCAGACGGGTCGGTGTAGATTGTACTTGGAGTCCCTCATACTGCCGATGAACGATCTCGCGAACCGCCCACGAACTATCCCTCAAACCGAAGACCGAAAGCATGACCTCTCTACAATTTGCAAGTGTACGGTCCTCATGATCTAGCAGTGCTTCGCCGTCCAGAACTAACCGCCGCCGAAGAATTAGAGGATAATATTAGAGCCACTCGGGGCTTCTAATTATGAGGATTAGAGGAACTATAACTAACTCTAATTATCCTAATTAGAACTAGTAGTATTGGGCTAGAGGAGACACCTAAAACTTGTATGTCAAAAGAGCTCAATACCTCAAGTATATATAGGCTGGAGGGGAGGAGGGGGCGCCACAGGGGGGGGGGATTCCCCTCCCCTTGCGTCGGCCAAGGGGGCGGGAGGAATCCTTCCCCACCCCAATTGCCCCCCTATAGGGAAAGAGGGGGCGCCTCCCCTATTGGGCCTTGGTGGCCCAATTCTTCCTCCACCACTTGGCCTTTTTAGGCCCGTTGATATTAAATTAATTATAAAAGCCCCTACAAATTACTAGAGCAAATCATATATAATTTAACATCACCATTTTTTAACACCTATATATTAATTAGCTGTAATACCTGGTATTGTCCGGTAAACTCGGAAACCCTTCCGGTGACCACGAAACGCTTTCGGTTCCTCTTGGAACTATTCTGAATATTAATGAAACTGTTTCATAAATAAATCCTCAATACTCCCATCCAACTAACACTCAACAGATCATGATTACCTTAAGCTTGTGACCCTGTAGGTTTGGTAAATCATAGACATGAACAAAACCCCTTGGTTCAATGATCGATAGCGGAACCGTGTATGTCCATATCGATCCCTATGATTACACGAATGACATTCGAGAGAACCTTTGTTTATCATGTGATGTTCCCTTTGCTTCATGATACTTTACAAAACCCGAGGCGAGATATATCGGTATCCTCTTGAGTCATACACATGCTCACTCTACCGGTCTCCTCGTTGCTAGTTTTGTTCTTCTTTCTCGCTCTTGTGTTTCGGCATCCCCGTGATGAAGTCACCTATGTCTGGCCAAACAATGATGGATGCCGTCACACCGAGAGGGCCCTAAGAATATCTCTCCATTGTCGGAGGAGCAAATTAATTCCACTGTCGAGCGACCGTGTCCTTTGTCAAACTTTCCGATGAACCTGTAAGTTGTCATTATGATCACCAAGTTACTGATGACGTTTGAGGAACCCCAAAGCTCATCGTATGACAAGAGGTGACTACGATACTCTCATGGTCTAAGGAACTAAAATGCAAGTTAACACTCTATTTTATAGCAATTGACTTATGACGATATTATCTCAAAGTATAACAAACAAATATTTGGGTCGATTCAATATGATCGTTCTTCTAACTCATATTCCCAATGTTATTTTGAGACTATCGTTACACTTAACGATATCTCAAGATCCGAAAAATGTGATCACCAACAACACTTGAGCTAGTCTTAGAGGCGAGACTATGAACCTTATTTTACCGTTTATCGTTCTACACGTGCATATGAGTTTTCCACTAAATCGCATATTTCAGGATCATAACATTTATAACATAGAATATAGACTCTAAATTATGAACCCGAAAATATAATAATACAATATTATTGCCTCTAGGGTATACTTCCAACAGATTCCCACTTGCACTAGAGTCAATAATCTAGTTGCATGCTATTTTTAACACCAATGGCTGTCTGATGTTATCTCATGCTTTTGCTTGTGGCATAGCCTTCGTCAATGGTTCTGTTACATACAGATCCTTTTGTGAAACTTTCTTTTGTTATGTCTGTTTAAAAACTTCCTTTTGCTTTGACTATTGACCCTATTATTCATAATCTAATGACATCAGTTTTATCGCATTCAGGATCATCAAATCTATAGCAAGTCACTTCTTGATCTAGATATTCTCATTTTATCTCTATCAAGACATTTCTTGTTTTAGACATATATTATAATCCTATTTCTCTCAAGACACTTTTTGATCCAAATATTCTACTTTGAAGCATCTTTAAGCCTCAACATATTCTATCGCTATATTATCCACAATACCATGTTTTGAAGTAATTCAAAACCATTATTCTAGTGTAGCCCGATAGTCATCTAAAACAGTGATGAAGATGTTCTGTTTGTACAACAATCTCTTCATCTCCTCTATAGACAAAATATGGCCCTTTGTCCTTCTGAGGTACTTAATAATTTTAATAGTCATGAAGATGTTTTGTTCGTACAACAATCTCTTCATCTCCTCTGTAGACAAAACATGTTCTTTTGTCCTTCTGAGGTACTTAATAATTTTATTAGCTGCTCAGTGATCCATCCCAAAACTACTAAAATTATTAAGTACCTCCCTCGAAATCCGTTGGTGCTCCCAGGAGCGCGCGCTCCTACACGCGAAAAAATATTTTAAAGTGTGAAATAACTTCAAACAAATATTTGACGCATACATCTCGACATTATATGTGTGCACGTCAAGTTTCGAAGAAAACCGACCCTTTTTGTGGCTTGTGTAAAAAAGACAAAAGGATGTCTTGTGAAAAGCATTTTTTAACACCAGATTTTTGTCTTTTTCACACGCGGCACATACGTTGTCGGTTTTTCGCCAAACGACTTTGTGAGCATGTACAATATCGAGATGTACGTGCTAAATTTTTGTTTGATTTTTTGACATTTTAAAATATTTTTAAAAAACCAGGAGCACGCGCTCCCATGTGCCAAAACGCCAGGAGCACGCGCTCCCATGTGCCAAAACGCCACTCTCTAAGAAACTCTTACCTTTGCACATATCATGGTTCTCGGATGATGGATTCAACTATGTATTTTGAACTCCAATCATCTACGTAAGCTCATCAACTGTCCTAGGACATTGATTTGCTTGGTATTACACCATGTGACAATTGGGAGGAAATCCTTTCACCATTCTCCTTTTCAAACTTCTTTGAAACCTTGTGAATGCACATACTCAGGTTTTAGCACAATTGGATATATAGATTTATCTTCATAGAACTTGATGTCCAATAAGCTATTTTACCTAAGTATTTCATCAAAATACACCTTTTGATGAAGCCTTTTATTGTGTTAAGAAACTATATTATTTCCAACAATATGCCATCCACATATTAGATTTTAGAAATGTCATACAACTCCCACAAAATTTCGCAAGTCTCAACATTCTAATGAAGTTAAAACTTATTTAACCATTTCATCAAAATGTTAATTCCAGCTCCTTTTGATGCCTGCTTCAAACTATAGACTTAAGCTTATAATCTTTTACCAACGTAGTTGCTATCATTATCCGTATAGACTTTTATATTGCATTTGGTGAAAAATGATTCATATAATAAATTCTCACGCCCTCGCAAAATTCTTTTGCAACTAACCTTGCTTTATGGACAATATAAACACCATTAGTGTCTGTTCCATGAATAATCAATCAAGTTCCAAACTTGATGAAATTCATTTTGGATTATTTAGCTTTGAGTCATCGTTATGAGCTGGGTGCCGCCATCGTTTCCATGTAGTGCGCATGTTTATCTACCACTAAGATGAACTTCTTCTTTCGTATGCAGCTTCACAGCCTTAACTCGAAGTTTTTATAGCTAGTGTAATAACCCTTTTTCCTGGATCAATTTGAATAGAAAATTCTCGGAATATATTCCGTTTAGTTCTGTTTATATCCACCGAAGATTCTGTAATCTTGTTAGGCAGTATTGTCCTCCCACTTACTCCTTTAGCGAGAAGCTCTTCTCGAGAAGGTGTCCATTTTCTGCGACAAACTCTTTTGTCTCCGAATTTTTGTAAGAGGGATAATCTACGGGATAGTATTCATCTAGATTGTTTACTCCATAACTCATATGGTGTAGTTATGCCAGACATTTAGATGGTGCTTCATTTTAGTGTATATATTGTCGTTTGCATGCATAACCCCAGAATAATTACAAGTGGATCGGTAAATTAGGAAACAACTCATACTCATTTATTTGCTAAAATCATGACTTTGATAACTATTTATCTTCTGTCATGATGATCCTTAACTTCATTGTAAATTCCTTTTGAACACTTCAAACATTTTAGATCTTCAAGTAAATCTTATCTACTCAAGTCATTAGTGAATTTTATGAAGTATAAATATTCACCGCGCCCTAGTATGATCACTAAATTGTATACATTACCATGTGTTATTCCAATGATTTACCCTTCTGATCAAAACAATTTTGAGCAATATATATTAGTCATTTGATTCATTGAAGAATTCTTGTATGTGTCAAATGATTCAATAATTAGGAACTCTAATACTTCGTCTCAATGAAGTTTCCCATACAATTCTTTCGATATGACCAACACTGTGGTGCCACAATTAAGTAGTTTTATCAGTCTTCTTAAGACGTTTAGCATTAATGTCATAAATATTCTTCAAGATCCATAGTGAATAAAACCACTAACAAAATAGAGGTAAATCCAAAATATACGTTCTCATAATAACTTTGAACAACCATTGTTTAAAACTTATAAGAATATCCATCGCATAACCCAAAAGATAATGCCTCACATAACTTATGACTGAAATAACTATTATTCGGTTCTAGGATAATCTTGAAGATAAAGTAAAGATATGGCTTTTGACGGCATGAGCAGTGATCCAATCATCACTCTCGACTTGCATCACGACTTCATTCCTTCTCAACTTGCGAGCTTTCTGTAGTCCCTGTGACGGTTTGCAAATAAAAGCAACCGATCATATCAAATACTCTTGAATTACATAATTTAATAAGTAGTATAACGTTAACTTTGTATAACTTTTATACCTTTACCAGAAGAACCGTTCTTCTTCTTATCCGCCAAGTATTTCTTGCAGTTGCACTTCCAGTGTCCATTCTGCTTGTAGTAGAAACATTCAGTCTCCTTAGTAGCTCGGCCCTTGTTTCTCTTCTGTGACACAATCTTACCGGCTCCTGAAGATTTCTTCTTGGACTTGCCCTTCTTGAAACTGGCGGTCTTATTGACCTTCAACACTTGTTTGTTCTTCTGCATTCTAGCCTCTGCAGTGTTGAGCATAGCGAACAACTTGTTTGCGCTTTTCTCCATCCCATTCATGTTGTAATTCATGATAAAACCATCGTAAGATGGGGGGAGTGAAGCAAGCACAATATCTCTACCGAGAGTTGGAGGAATTCCAAATTCCAAAGTAGCAAGCCTATCAACATAGCCAACCAGCTTCACTATATCTCACTCATTGAGGAACCTTTTGCCATCTTGCATTCAATCAAGGCCTTGGTTATTTCAAAACGTATAGTCCTTGCCTGCTTCTTGTACAGAGCATCCAGTGACCCAACTATAAATTGAGTACTTGATCGTTCTAAACGCTTATGTAGTTTAGGATCCATGCAAGTCAACATGAGGCACTAGACTGACTCATAATCATCATTACGAGCAGTAAAAGCATCTACAACTTCTTGTGGTCACTATTGCAGGATGCTGCTAACACGACACTACAATCAGAGACCCTTCGACGAAACTGTGTGCGGTGCATTAATCAGAAACGGTGATGTAATAAAACCGTCAAAAATGATACGAAACGTTTGCGATGGCGGAGATCAAAGACGATTTATATTATAGTTGTGTGTGTGATGCGTGGCATGCAGTCGATCCATATGAACTGTTTGCGATGAGTCAGAACAACAGAAACGGGCAGCCATATCAAGGTGTGTGCCATATACGGCATACAATTCACTCGGATGAACTGTTTGCGATTAGGGAACACAACATAAACGGTTAGCCATATTAAAGTGTGTGTGCGATATACGTCATACAATTCACTCGGATGAATTGTTTTCGATTAGGCAACACAACAGAAATGGTCAGCCAGATCAAGGTATATGCGATAGACGGCATACACTTCACACGGATGAACTAGTTGCGATTAGCCAAAAGAACACAAACGATTCATTTAAACAAGATGTGTGTGATACACGACAAACAGGCCACTCGGATGAACTGTTTGCGATGAGAAAATATAACACAAACAGTTATTGCAGTTATTTCACGTGCGACTATGTGTGTAGAAAAAAAATTGAGAATGCAAACGAGTTGATTGCGATGGCTAGGAGTATCACACACGATGCGTGGTGCGAGTACTCGTGTGCGATGATTAGTAAGTTACACATACGTTTCCTTATGTTAACATGTGTGTGATAACACGTGACACCGCATACGATTGTCTGCTCCACTTAGTCTTCCCGCGCTCCAGCGAAGGCTCCCCGCGCTCCACAAGGGTGAATTGTAAACTCCCCAATCCTCTAGCCAGTTGCTAACTATAAATAACCACAACAATGGCCGGTGGCGGCGACTCGCTACTAATCCACTTTCTTGCTAGTTACCTACACATACCGGCATACTCCCATCGGCCGATGACAGGATGGAGTTGCGCGACGAGAATGGGCGCCGGAGATCATAGTTTAGGTTAACTAATTATACCTTCCGAGCCGGATGAGCACATAGTGATCATCTGACTCTGGAGGTATAATTAATTAACCTAATCTATGATCTCCATCGCCCGTTCCCCGTGTCCAGCTGAGATCAAATAACTAAAGCTTCCCCAACATGATCGTGCGCCGGCCCCGACCGCTGGCAGGTCACGCGTGAAGGGGCGCAAGAGCAGAGCGCGCGGAGGGACGTGACCTGAGCGTGCCTCGGCACCTAAACGGTGAGCAGAGCGCGTGGAGGGACGTGACCCGAGCGCGGCTCGGCGCCTAAACGACGAGCAGATCGCGCGGAGGGACGCGAGCAAAGCGCGTCGCGGCCTCCTCAATGGCGAGCAATCACATGCATAATTATTGCATATAGTAGGGAATAACTGCCCAACAATATTATTTTCGATGACATGCATTAATATTTTCTTAGTTAAATCTAAGGTAAAAAATTGGTACAAAATACGAAGGGGACAAATAAACCAAGGCGGAGGTAGTTTCTATACCAACACAGACCCCCAGTGCAGAAATTAATGGCGTTATACACGTGTCCCGCAATCCACGCCAATGCTTCCCGCGTCTTCCCTCATCGGTTTCCCGCCACCAGCTAGTGGCTAGCTCCATATGACCCAGGCGGCAACACACCGTAGTGACACTGTGCGCAGGTCTATACCATACCTATCTACCATTAGTTATTCCAAGCATGCCAGGAAACCGATGCTTCGACGTTGACCCCTTCCTGTGTTACATCTTTGGCAAGGAGAACGAGCCGGAGTAGGTCGGAGAGCAAGAGCTTCATCAGCTGGTGCAGGCGCCATGGCCCATCGGTAGCGATATCGCTGTGCCGTTCCTTGGGCGCACAATGGACATATTGCAGAGGAAGTGTGATGAGCACTTTGCCATCCACCATGCAAAAGATCCAGAGCTGCTAGGCGGCATGATCGAGGACCCACCCGAAGATCCGCTGTCACCGGTGCTCATTGGGAGCCTGATGCCCGCCAGGAATGGGCAGAGGACCTCTGTGTTTTAGTTATGAGACAACCTGTCTACCGCCTCATCATTGCCGTCGGTGGCCGTGTCAACCTCGATCCCAATGATGTGTTGCTAGGCTCGAGCGCATCCTTGTCGGAGTTGACGTCCCCGACAAAGTAGAACATCACCAACGTGATATCTTGAGGATGCAAGTGATGGACGGAATTTGCTACCAGTGCAGAGACATGGAGATGGGAGCGGTTCCGCGGGCATGTCATGCACGCGATTGCACACTGTCAAGCTCTACTGGAAGAGGCCCAACAACCCCAAGAGCCTCCCAGCGCCAGCAGCTTCGCAGGCGGAGACGGGTACCGTGGCCGCGGGTCCGGACACTCTGAATGAACGGCCGCAAGGGTGCTATGCTGATCATGGAGTCCAAGAAGACCGTCGTCGGAAGGCCGCCGGCTCAGCCTTTTATCCTATATTTTATTATAATTGTATCCAAATGTTGCATATCGACATTTTAAGTCACTAAGCATATGTAGGGCGTGTGTGTTTTGGGTGTTGCCACATGTGGCATTTTAAATTATCCTTAATATGTAAGACAATTATTAACCATTGCCATTGTAAATTTGCCTCAACGGCGAGCAGAGCGCGCGCAGGGACGCCAGAGCGGAGCGTGCCGCGGCCGCCTCAACGGCGCGCAACCACATCTGCATATTGCAATTTTGGTCAACCTTCTGGCACCCCATGAGAGGCGCGACGGCCCATCCATCGGACACGATGGTGATATCTGGACCGTGTGTGATAGTGGGCAGACACGTACACATCCAAGAACGCGGGCCCACATACGCCATCCGGGAAACATCTCAGGCTTCGAGCCTAGAACCATCAATAAATTTTGAGCTTGTTTCTCGTCACATTCCATATTACCACGCAATAAGTAATTGCAAATATATTCACACCGATCAAACCTAAACATGTTCCCACTTAGCACTTGGCTATAAAAACTACCCACTTGAAAATTACTTCACAATTCCTCTCCTCATCGCCCAAAAAAATAGGTCTTTCCCGTCAAGTCATTTCACCATGACCGGTAGGAGGAGTTTTGGGTCAACATATAACCAGGGAGCAAAGACCAAGGCCGCAAAAGCACTAGAGAGGTCCCGCCGCTATGCGACAGCCACAACAGAGATGTCCCGGCACATCGCGAAGCCCTTGAACGAGCTCTCACCGGCAGGCGAGGGCTCTCACAAGCGCACTCGCCGTGTCGGTGAACATGAGGATCTGGCGGTGCTGAAGTCCTTGTCCAGCGACAATGATAGTCTCGCTAGCCTAATTAAGTAGCATGAGTTGGTCGACGGCTTGGTGAAGCTACTCGAGATTAGCGATGCCTCAGTTGAGAAGGCGACTGGCCTTGTCGTGCAACTGATGGGTGACAATGCAAAGCTCCTCAACGAGCTCGCCAAGAAGGAGGAGGAGGCCGCCGACTCGAAGAAGCTGCATGAGCAGAGCAGTGCCTCGGGGATGACGCTGGAAGCCGTCATCGAGGAACTTATGGGTGACTCGAGGAAACTCCGCATCAAGCGCGAGCTGCAGGTAGAGGAACCCGTGGCTACTGTCAAGTAAAAGTCGTGAGGATTTGAAGAAGGAGCTGGAGGAACTCCTCGCCCGGCGATCCATCGAGGAGTAGAGACAGTAGCGACCTAGATCGTTGTCTGTGATTTACTTCTTCTCTTGCCCCTGTGTCTTTCAGGCGTTGTTGCATGTGGCATTTTAAATTATCCAGAATATGTAAGACAATTATTATCCGCGCCGTTGTAAATTTGTCGTCGTATTATCCGTTGCCGCATGTGGCATTTTAAATTATCTGGAATACGAGTTGAAAACAAGCTAAAATCATGTTCTCAGCGAGGCACGAACAAAACAAATGCTACCGTTGTGCGGGGCCATGGGATCACAAGAAAACATCCTCCATCCAGGTGCTTTAACCACATGTTAAACAGCGGCTCGACCGCCATTAATGGATAAGTTGTGAGCGAGGTGGACGGCTCGTGGATGGAGGTCAAAGAGCTCGCTTCCCGGTGAGCATGTGCGGCGGACAGGTCGAACGCGTCCCGTCGAGCCTGCGCGGCAGACAGGTCGATCGCGTCCCGTCGAGCCTGCGCGGTGGACAGGTCACACGCGTCCCATCGAGCCTGCCGGCGGATTGCTCACACACGTCCCATCGAGCCTGCACGACGGACTTCTCCCACTCTTCCCGTCTAATCAAACAGCTGCACGCATGCCACCAACTATGGTTAAATTTTGGCTCAAAATACAAAGAGGACCAATAAACCAGGACCGAGGTAGTACTCCCCAATAAAAAGAGGGATGCGTGGCCACACTTAAATGGTTACAGAAACACACACGGTTAAAAAAATATGACCATTTTGATAGTAACGTGCCAGCTATTTGTTCCAAAAGGACCGCGTTGGCTATTAATGTGTGCGCCTTGTCTCAAATTTGAAGATTTTTTTACCACGACATATATGTGCCATGTCATGAAACCATGCGAAGTTTCATGATTGTTGAGTGAGTTTTGGATTTACGGGGATTTAAAAACCAAGATTGTCAATGTTTGAGGCCGAGCCAGGATGCCGAGACGTTTGTAATTCATCCCCGTTCCTTGCATGGGACCTAAAAATGCATCCAAGGACACATGTATGATTTTTATAGTCATTTTGGTGCACTGGAGCATGTATTTGTAGTTCAAATTTGAATTATGGACATTAAATGCCTAGAAAACTCAATTAATGTATAAAAGGCCAAAGAACCCTGAATAATTTCAAATTTCAGCACGAATCTCCTATTGTTCCATGTTGCCCGTGGAAAAAAATACAAGGCGAGAAGAGACAGCGATTATCATTTCGCCCACAAGGGCGACATGTTCCCTATCCGAACCATGTGGGTTCTTGCGAGAAGCTCCGGTTTGTAAGAGGCTTGTAGTAAAGCTTGCCCCAAATCGGACAATTTTTTACCACAAATATATGTGCCATGGCGTGACACCAAGCCAAGTTTCATGATTTTCTGGTGAGTTTTGGATTTACGGGGATTTAAAAACCGAGATTTCCAATGTTTGAGGCCGAGCCAGGACGCTAAGATGGTTGTAATTCATTCCCATTCCTTGCTTGGGATCTAAACGTGCACCCAAGGACACATGTATGATTTTTCTAGCCATTTTGGTGCACTAAAGCATGTATTTGTAGTTCAGATTTGAATTATGGACATTAAATACCTAGAAAACTCAATTAATATATAAAAAAGCCGAACGAACCCTAAATAATTTCAAATTTCATCATGAATCTCCTGTTGTTACATGTTGCCTGTAGAAAAAAAATACAAGGCAAGAAGAGGCAATGATAATCGTTTTGCCCACAAGGGGGACACGTTTCCCTATCGGAACCACGAGGCTTCTTGAGAGAAGCTCCGGCTTATAAGAGGCTTGTAATAAAGCTTGCCCCAAATTGCACAATTTTTTTACCATGACATATATGTGCCATGTCGTGACACCATGCCAAGTTTCACGATTTTCGGGTGAGTTTTGGATTTACGGGGATTAAAAAACAGAGATTCTCAATGTTTGAGGCCGAGCCAGGATGCCCAGACAGCTTAATTCATTCCCATTCTTTGCATGGGACCTAAACATGCATCCAAGGACATATGTATGATTTTCTAGCCATTTTGGTGCACTAGAGCATGTATTTGTAGTTCAAGTTTGAATTATGCACATTAAATTAATGCTTAGAAAACTCAATTATAATTTATAAAAAAGGCCAGACGAACCCTTATTATTTAAAGTTGTTCTGGTTAACCGCCTGACACCCGTGGGTAAGCATCGTGCACACATGTCGTGCTAGCTCGCGCTTCCTTCTTTACTAAGTGCTCCATATTAATGGTGTTATATATATCCAAACACGATACCGTTCCCCGCCACTCACCCAATCGGTTTCCTGCCACTCCTCCCATCGGTTTCCCGCCTCTTCTCCCATCGGTTTCCCACTGCCAGTGTCAGTGGGCATAGAAGGCTAGGCGGTGACTGATGACCCACAAGTATATGGGATCAATTGTAGCTCTTTTCGATAAGTAAGAGTGTCGAACCCAACGAGGAGCAGAAGGAAATGACAAGTGGTTTTCAGCAAGGTAATGTCTGCAAGTGCTGAAATTGTAAGTAACAGAGTAGTTTGATAGCAATATAATTTGTAACAAGCAAGTAACGATAATAGTAACAAAAGTGCAGCAAGGTAGCCCAATCCTTTTGAGGCAAAGGATAGGCCAAAACGGTCTCTTGTAGTAAGCAAAGCATTCTTGAGGGTACACGGGCATTTCATCTAGTCACTTTCATCATGTTGGTTTGATTTGTGTTCGCTACTTTGATAATTTGGTATGTGGGTGGACCGGTGCTTAGGTGCTGTTCTTACTTGAACAAACCTCCTACTTATGATTAACCCTCTGGCAAGCATCCGCAACTACGAGAAAAGTATTAAGAATAAATTCTAACCATAGCATTAAACTTTTGGATCCAATCGGTCCCTTACGGAATATCGCATAAACTAGGGTTTAAGCTTCTGTCAGTCTCGCAATCCATCATCTAATAACTACTCCACAATGCATTCCCTTAGGCACAAATATGGTGAAGTGTCATGTAGTCGACGTTCACATGACACCACTAAGGGAATCACAACATACATACTATCAAAATATCGAACACACATCAAGTTCACATGATTACTTGCAACATGATTTCTCCCGTGACCTCAAGAACAAAAGTAACTACTCTCAAATGATAATAATGCTCAAGATCAGAGGGGTATTAAATATCATATTGGATCTGAACATATAATCTTCCACCAAATAAACCATATAGTAATCAACTACAAGATGTAATCAACACTACTAGTCACCCACAGGCACCAATCTATAGTTCCGGTACAAAGATTGAACACAAGAGATGAACTAGGGTTTGAGATGAGATGGTGCTGTTGAAGATGTTGATGGAGATTTCCCTCCCCAAGATGGGAGAGTTGTTGGTGATGATGATGATGATGATGATGATTTCCCCCTCCGGGAGGGAAGTTCCCCAGGTAGAATCGCTCCGCTGGAGGGCAAAAGCGGTCCTGCCCAAGTTCCACCTCGAGACGACGGCGCTCTGTCCCTAAACTCCTCCTCACATTTTTTCTAGGTCAAAATGACTTATATACCAGAAGATGGGCACCGGAGGTGGGCTGAGGGGAGCACAACCCACCAGGGCGCGCCTGGGCTCCCTGGCGCGCCCAGGTAGGTTGTGCCCACCTGGTGGCCCCCCTCTGGTACTTATTGGCTCCAATATTCCTCATATATTCCATAAAAATCTTCGTAAAGTTTCAGCTTGTTTGGAGTTGTGCAAAATAGGTGGCGTGTCGTAGCTTTTCCAGGTCCAGATTTCCAGCTGCCGGAATTCTCCCTCTTTGTGTTTACCTTGCATATTATGAGAGAAAATGCATTAGAATTACTCCAAAAGCATTATTATGCATAAAACATCATAAACAACAGTAGGAAAACATGATGCAAAATGGACGTATCAACTCCCCAAAGCTTAGACCTCGCTTGTCCTCAAGCGAAAACCGAAATCGAAAAACATGTCCACATGCTTGGAGAGAGAGGTGTCGATAAAAACAAAATATGGACATAGAAGCATCATGTCAATTATTATAACAGCAACAAATTTAAACATAAAACTTTTATCATAGACTTATCATGAATGAGTAACAATTCATCACACTATTGAAGTATAAAGCATAAATTCTATTAGAAACCAACAAACTATGTTCTCAGTCAACTTTGCAACTACAATTAATCATCTTTTCAGGAAGGGTCACGTATCAGAGGCTTTAGGCAAGTCCACTTACTCAACCATCATATAGTCTTCTATGATTGCTAACACTCACCGCATACACATGAGCAAAACGTTTCAACCGGACACATAGAAAGATAGGGACTTATAGTTTCACCTCCCAACGTACTCACCTCAAAGGTGATGTCAACAATAATAACTCATGCCACCCATATTCAACTGGACATATGTGCCTAGATCTTTCCTCACCACATGATGCTTGCCAAAGGAGAAAAATAAAAAGGAGTAGAGAGAAAAACTTTGACTCTTGCATAAAAGTTAATACATAAAAGTAAAAGATAGGCCCTTCGCAGAGGGAAGCAGAGGTTGCCATGCGCTTATTTGTTTGTATGCTCAACCCCTTAGTGGAAAAGAACGTCACGTTGTATTTCCCCTTGTGATGGCAACCTTTATTATGCAGTTTGTCGCTTTTATTCTTTACCATCACAAGTTCGTGCAACGCTCAATTTTCTCTTACACTAAATGATCTCACACTTTTAGAAGCAATTTTTATTGCCTTATTGCACCGATGACAACTTACTTGAGGGATCTTGCTCAATCCCTAGGTAGGTATGGTGGACTCTTGAAAATAAGATTTGGGTTTATGGGTTTTTGGATGCACAAGTAGTATCTCTACTTGGTGCAGAATTTTTTGCTAGCAAAGATAGGGGGCAAGCACCACATGTTAAAGGATCTATGACAATATAACTTCTATGTGAATATGAACAAACATAAATCATTACGTTGTCTTCCCTGCCCAACATCAACAATTTTGGAATATAATATTTTTATGGGGGCTCACAATCACAAAAGATTTCCAGGATAGTGTATTTATATGTGAATCTTCTCTTCCCTTATTAATTCTTTCATGAGTTGCATCATTGACCAATGCTATGTTTGTCAATCTCTAATAAAATTTCCTACTTATACTTTTCCTTATGGGCCGTCATCACCTACCATAGGATTAACATACGATCTTTTTAATTTATTTCCTTTCTTTTTATTGCAACATGAAAGTAAATAAAGCAAAAACTCAAACTAAACTTTATTATATATCTCACACACGATTACAAGGATAGATCACCAAGAAAACACACGAAAAGAAAGGGTCGAACTAAACTTTATTCATCTAAAGAAAAAGATAACTATGGATCGAACTAAGATAAGTAAAGGCAAAAGATAATGGGGGTGATACGATACCGGGGCACCTCCCCCAAGATTGGCCGAAGCCAAGGGGAGTGCCCATACCTGATACTCAATTTTCTTTTGGTGATGAAGAAGGTCGTGGTGGTGTAGTAGTGGGTTTGTCCTTCTTCCTTAGCTTACGCTTGAGGATGGAATTTTCCTCCTTCAATTCACCGAGCACCTGCTCAAGCTCCAATACCTTTTTGCATAGATCTTGCTTATTTTCCTGCAAAAGGCGGAAGGGCATGAACCGAACCTTAGGCCTATTTGCTTTGTTGGGGAGGCTGGACTTCTTGAATTCCACATGCATGTCCCCAAGTTGAGGCAACGGGGCTTCATCCTCGTCTGAGCTCGTCTCCTCCTTCTCCCTAGGATAATAGTCTCCCTCTTCCTCCGAAGTCCAGCCATAATGCTCCACATCCCCATAAGACTTGGGGTTTGCGATGAAATCAACAACATAGATCTCACCCTCGGAGTCTTGGGATGACATATTTTCAGATCTATCAGGGAAACAACAAGAAAAGAAAACAGAAGAT
The DNA here is from genome assembly GCF_018294505.1 of Triticum aestivum. NCBI lineage: Eukaryota > Viridiplantae > Streptophyta > Magnoliopsida > Poales > Poaceae > Triticum > Triticum aestivum. The sequence continues at coordinate 181,630,829 of NC_057802.1, read as the reverse complement.
TTCTTTGTGATACAGTGGTCAATAGGTTCGGGGGGTATATAAAGATTTTTTATCTTGGGAAACAAGCAAACGGTAGAAAAATGGAGTCCGGGAGGTACCCGAGGTGGGCACAACCCACCTGGGCGCGCCTAGCAAGCCAGGCGCGCCCTGGTGTCTTGTGCCCACCAGGGTGACCTTCCTGGTTGTTTCTTATTTTCCTAATTTTTGTTATATTCCAAAATTGACAAAAAATATTTTTTCGGATTTTTTGGAGTCCGTTTACTTATCGTATCACGTACCTCCTTTTTTTCATGATTCTGGAGTGTTCCGGAAGGACTCTTTTATGTGTTCTTCCGGTGTCAAAGTTTGGATAATATTACTTTCAGCATTAATGGGTGTACCTGAGATATAATGTTTTATTCGTTGCCCATTAACAACCTTCGGGTTAGTGCCTTTGGCATTATTTATTTTGATAGCTCTAGACCAATAAACCTCCTCGATAACATAGGGTCCTTCCCATTTTAGAGGAGTTTTCCTGCAAAGAATCTAAAATGAGAGTTATACAAAAGAACATATTCTCCAAATTTAACTCACGCTTTTGAATTCTTTTATCATGCCATCTTTTAACTTTTTCTTTAAATAACTTGGCATTTTCATAAGCTTGGGTTCTCCATTCATCTAATGAGCTAATATCAAATAACCTCTTTTCACCGGCAAGTTTGAAATCATAGTTGAGTTCTTTAATTTCCCAATATGCTTTATGTTCTAACTCAAGAGGTAAATGACAAGCTTTTCCATAAACCATTTTATAAGGAGACATACCCATAGTATTTTTGTATGCTGTTCTATAAGCCCAAAGTGTATCACCTAATTTCTTAGACTAATTCTTCTGGGACCTATTAACAGTTTTTTGCAAAATTAATTTTATTTCTCTATTGCTAAGTTCAACTTGACCACTAGACTGAGGGTGATAAGGTGATGCAATTCTATGGTTAACATCATACTTAGGTAATCATTTTACAGAAAGCACCATGAATAAAGTGTGAACCACCATCAGTCATTAAATATCTAGGGACTCCAAACCTTGGGAAAAGAACTTCCTTAAGCATTTTAATAGAGGTATTGTGATCAGCACTACTCGTTGGAATAGCTTCTACCCATTTAGTAACATAATCAACAACAACCAAAATATGTGTATACCCATTAGAGGAAGGAAAATGTCCCATGTAATCAAATCCCCAAACATCAAATGGTTCAACAGCAAGTGAATAATTCATAGGCATTTCTTGACGCTTACCAATATTACCTATTCTTTGACATTCATCACAAGATAACACGAACTTACGGGCATCCTTGAAGAGAGTAGGCCAATTAAATCTAGATTGCAATACCTTGTGAGCAGTTCTGTCTCCCGCATGATGTCCTCCGTAAGCTTCGGAGTGACATTTCCGTAGGATTTGTCCCTGTTCATGCTCAGGTACACAATGTCTAATAATACCATCTACTCCTTCTTTATAAAGATGTGGGTCATCCCAATAGTAATGTCTCAAATCGTAGAAGTATTTTTTCTTTTGTTGGTATGTAAAGCTAGGTGGTAAATATTTAGCAACAATGTAATTAGCATAGTCAGCATACCATGGAGTGTTATGAGAAACATTTATTGCATCTAACTGCTCATCAGGAAAACTATCATCCATAGGAAGTGGGTCATCAAGAACATTTCCAAGCCTAGACAAGTTATCAGCTACGAGCTTCAGCTTCTTTTCTATCAGTGATATGTACATCAAATTCTTGTAGCAAGAGAACCCATCGAATAAGTCTAGGTTTGGCATCTTTCTTTTCCATAAGATATTTTTAGCAGCATGATCGGTGTGAACAATTACTTTTGAATCAACAATGTAAGATCTAAATTTATCACAAGCAAACACCACTGCTAGAAATTCTTTTTTTCAGTAGTCGCCTAATTTCGTTGAGCACTATCTAGAGTTTTACTAGCATAATCAATAACATTCAGTTTCTTATCAACTCTTTGTCCTAGAATAGAACCAACAACATAATCTCTAGCATCACACATAATTTCAAAAGGCAAGTTCCAATAAGGTGGTTGAACAATAGGTGCAGAAATTAAGGCTTTCTTGAGTGTTTCGAAGGCTTCTAAACAATCATCATCAAAAAAAAAGGAACATCCTTTTGCAAAAGATTTGTAAGAGGCCTAGAAATTTTAGAAAAGTCTTTGATAAATCTCCTATAGAAACCAACATGACCTAGGAAACTACAAATACCTTTGATATCTTTAGGACATGTCATTTTCTCAATTGCATCAACCTTAGCTTTGTCCACTTTAATACCTCTTTCAGAAATTTTATGGCCCAAAACAATACCTTCATTAACCATAAAGTGGCACTTCTCCCAATTCAAGACAAGATTTGTTTGCTCGCATCTCTGCAAAACTCGATCAAGATTGCTTAAACAATCATCAAAAGACTTCCCATAAACAGAGAAGTCATCCATGAAAACATCAACAATCTTTTCACAAAAGTCAGAGAATATAGCATCCATACATCTTTGAAAGTTAGCAGGTGCATTGCATAAACCAAAAGGCATACGTCTATAAGCATAAGTTCCAAAGGGACAAGTGAAAGTGGTCTTTTCTTGATCAGGTTGAGAAACAGGTATTTGTGAAAAACCAGAATATCCATCAAGGAAGCAAAAATGTGTGTGCTTAGATAATCTTTCTAGCATTTGATCGATAAAAGGCAGAGGGTAATGATCTTTTCTAGTTGCTTTGTTTAATTTTCTAAAATCAATTACCATTCTATAGCCTATAACAACTCTTTGTGGAATAAGTTCATTCTTATCATTAGGAACAACAGTAATACCTCCTTTCTTAGGGACACAATGAACAGACTTACCCATCTACTATCAGCTATAGGATAGATTATACCTGCTTCCAGAAGTTTTAAGATTTCCGTTCTTACCACTTCCTTCATTTTCGGATTTAACCGACGTTGGTGATCAACAACGGGTTTAGCATCAGGTTCCATATTAATCTTGTGCTGACATAGAGTGGGACTAATGCCCTTTAAATCATCAAGAGTATATCCAATAGCAGCTCGGTGCTTCTTTAGAACTTTCAATAATCTTTCTTCTTCATGTTCTGAAAGGTTAGCACTAATAATAACAGGATATATCTTCTTTTCATCAAGATAAGCATATTTCAAAGTGTCTGGCAATTGTTTTAATTCAAACACAGGATCACCTTTAGGTGGAGGAGGACCTCCTAGAGTTTTAATAGGAAAATTGTGTTTATGTAGAGGACGTTGTTCAAAGAAAATCTGATCTATTTCATTTCTTTCATGCATATGTAAATCATTTACATGGTCTAGCAAATATTGTTCTAGAGGATCAGTAGGAGGCACAGCAATAGAAGCAAGACCAATTATTTCATCCTTACTAGGCAATTCTTTTTCATGAAGCTTTCTACTAAACTTGGAAAAATTAAACTCATGAGACTCACCACCAAAACTAACACCGACAGTTTGTTTCTCACAATCTATTTTAGCATTAACGGTGTTCAAGAAAGGTCTACCAAAGATAATGGGACAAAAGTCATCTTGTGGGGAACCAAGAACAAGAAAATCAGTAGGGTATTTTATTTTCCCACACAAGACTTCAACATCTCTAACAATCCCAAGTGGTGTGATGGTGTCTCTATTAGCAAGTTTAATAGTGGCATCTATTTCTTCTATTTCAGCGGGTGCTATGTCATTCATAATTTCTTGATATAAGGTAAAGGGAATAGCACTCACGCTAGCACCTATGTCACATAAACCATGATAATAGTGATCTCCTATTTTAACTGAGACAACGGGCATGCCAACAACGGGTCTATGATTATCCATTTTATCGGGTTTGTCAATTCTAGTAGCTTCATTACAAAAGTAAATAACATGCCCATCTATATTTTCTTCGAAGAGATCCTTAACCATAGCAACACTAGGCTCTACTTTAATTTGTTCATCAGGTTTAGGTGTTCTAATATAACTTTTGTTGACCACAGTTGAAACTTTAGTATGTTCCTTTATCCTAACAGGGAAAGGTGGTTTCTCAATATAAGCAGTAGGAACAACTGGATCAACATTATAAATTATGGTTTCCTCTTTAGCTAGTTCCGGTTCTTTAATTTCTTCTTTAATAGGTGGGTGATATTTAAACCACTTCACTTCAGGGAGATCAACATGAGTAGCAAATGATTCACAAAAAGAGGCTACTATCTCAGATTCTAGTCCATATTTAGTGCTAAACTTTTGAAAAGCATCGGTATTCATAAAAGATTCAACACAATCATACTTAAGCTTAATACCTGACTCTTTACCTTCGTCGAGTTCGCATTCTTCAGAGTTGCGCTTAATTCTTTCCAAAAGATCCCACCGGAATTCAATAGTCTTCTTTATAAAAGAACCAGCACAAGAAGTATCAAGCATGGATCGATCATTCTGAGAAAGCCGAGCATAAAAATTCTGGATAATAATTTCTCTTGAGAGCTCATGATTGGGGCATGAATATAACATTGACTTAAGCCTCCCCCAAACTAGAGCAATACTTTCTCCTTCACGAGGCCAAAAATTATATATATAATTCTGATCACAATGAACTAGATGCATGGGATAAAACTTTTGGTGGAACTCCAATTTCAATCGATTACAATTCCAAGATCAAATATCATCGCATAGCCTATACCATGCCAATGATTTTTCCTTCAAAGATAAAGGGAAAACCTTCTTATTAAGTTCATCTCCAGGTAAACCTACAAGCTTAAACAATCCACAAATTTGTTCCACATATATCAAGTGCATATCAGGATGTTTGGTTCCATCTCCTGTATAAGGATTAGCTAGCAGTTGTTCTATCATACCTGAAGGAATTTCATATTCAATATTTTCAGTAGGTGCAGTAGGTTGAGGGGTAGCTAATTGTGGTTCTGGTTGAGGTGAAGATACCCCAAACAAACCCCTCAAAGGATTGTTTTCCATAGTAACAAGTAACTGTAAATTTCAGCACACTATATAAATGTTTCCTTACCAAAATCCACTTACCAAAGGCGCTTCACTCCCTGGCAACAGTGCCAGAAAATAGCCTTGATGACCCACAAGTATATGGGATCAATTGTAGCTCTTTTTGATAAGTAAGAGTGTCGAACCCAACGAGGAGCAGAAGGAAATGACAAGTGGTTTTCAGCAAGGTAATGTCTGCAAGTGCTGAAATTGTATGTAACAAAGTAGTTTGATAGCAAGATGATTTGTAATGAGCAAGTAACGATAATAGTAACAAAAGTGCAGCAAGGTAGCCCAATCCTTTTGAGGCAAAGGACAGGCCAAAACGGTCTCTTATAGTAAGCAAAGCATTCTTGAGGGTACACAGGAATTTCATCTAGTTGGTTCGATTCGTGTTCGCTACTTTGATAATTTGATATGTGGGTGGACCGGTGTTTAGGTGCTGTTCTTACTTGAACAAACCTCCTACTTATGATTAACCCTCTGGCAAGCATCCGCAACTACGAGAAAAGTATTAAGAATAAATTCTAACCATAGCATCAAACTTTTGGATCCAATCGGCCCCTTACGGAATAGCGCATAAACTAGGGTTTAAGCTTCTGTCACTCTCGCAACCCATCATCTAATAACTACTCCACAATGCATTCCCTTAGGCCCAACTATGGTGAAGTGTCATGTAGTCGACGTTGACATGACACCACTAAGGGAATCACAACATACATACTATCAAAATATCGAACACACATCAAGTTCACATGATTACTTGCAACATGATTTCTCCCATGACCTCAAGAACAAAAGTAACTACTCACAAATGATAATCATGCTCAAGATCAGAGGGGTATTAAATAGCATATTGGATCTGAACATATAATCTTCCACCAAATAAACCATATAGTAATCAACTACAAGATGTAATTAACACTACTAGTCACCCACAAGCACCAATCTATAGTTCCAGTACAAAGATTGAATACAAGAGATGAACTAGGGTTTGAGATGAGATGGTGTTGTTGAAGATGTTGATGGAGATTGCCCTCCCCAAGATGGGAGAGTTGTTGGTGATGATGATGACAATGATTTCCCCCTCCGGGAGGGAAGTTCCCCCGGCGGAATCGCTCCGCCGAGGGCAAAAGTCCTCCTGCCCAATTTCTGCCTCGAGACGGCGCCGCTCAGTCATGAAAGTCCTCATCTCATTTTTTCTAGGTCAAAATGACTTATTTACCAGAAGATAGGCACCGGAGGTGGGCCGAGGGGAGCACAACCCACCAGGGCGTGCCTGGGCTTCCTGGCACACCCAGGTGGGTTGTGCCCACCTGGTGGGGCCCCCTCTGGTACTTATTGGCTCCAATATTCCTCATATATTCCATAAAAAAATCTCCGTAAAGTTTCAGCTTGTTTGGAGTTGTGTAGAATAGGTGGCCTGACGTAGCTTTTCCTGGTCCAGATTTCCAGCTGCCGGAATTCTCCCTCTTTGTGTGTACCTTGCATATTTTGAGAGAAAAGGCATTAGAATTACTCCAAAAAGCATTACTATTCATAAAACATCATAAATAACAATAGGAAAACATGATGCAAAATGGACGTATCAGTGACACACCGACCGTACCGCGGTATATCATTCCAAGCACGCCAATCCAGCGAAGCGCCGCCGTTGTCATCAACCTCCTCAACGAAGAGAACGAGCCGAAGTAGGCCGAAGAGCAAGAACGGTCATGCACTGTCGAGCAAGAGCGGTAGCGCGCCGCCAAGCATGATGGTATCAATGCGCCCTAGTCCTTGAGCGGGCCAATGTCTACACATGGGTTTGTCGCCGCCCATGGAGCAGACCAGAGCAAGAGTGTCAAAGAGGTGCCGCGCAAGAGCAGGAGAACATCGCCGCGCATCAGATGCGGTTTTCCGCAATTAACTAGGCAACTATATTGTTCTTAATTAATGAAAAGGCAAAGCTTTTGCTTCTTCCGGCTAGTTTTATGTAAAAAATGATGTAAGTTTGTATGGAAGTGGTCCGGTATGTAAAGATTGCATGCAATTTCTAAAATCACAAACGTGTGTGATAGCAGGGAGTAGGTTCCACAAGGTGACTAGCGTGAAACGCCTTAAAGGCGAGGAGTCAACTCTTATCAGCAAGGGGCGGCTTCCCATCCGCTAGCCAAGTCGAATAGAATGCAAAAGTTAAGCATGCTGGGCTAGAGGAGTCTAAGGATGGGTGACCGGGTGGGAATTTGCATATCTCAAGCTTCATTTAAGCGCCATGATACGGTCATTATGGACATTTAGACTCTAAATGAGTTTGTAGTGACCTGTCATGTCGATTATATAAACCTTGCGATCCTTGTTTTGGTAATTTGTAGAATGATGTTTTTTTTGTTATTTCTTGTTTTCAGAAAACAGAGAATATAATGATCGAGATCTGTGGGCCCACACAATCTATCCCTTTGACCCAACGTACGAGAATGGTTTGACCATGACGGGTTCCTTATCTAACCCTTTGACCCAACATAGGAGAAGGGTTTGACCATGACAGTTTCCTCTTGCTCTATGTGCCATGTTAGACCAAATTAAGTTTGAGCACATGTGTTTGATACCCCCTCCCCCCGCCTCAAAGTTGGGGAACTGGCATGGTACGTCTTGAGCCTGGCTTTGGGGGTACGATGTTCGGGTTGTAATGTAGTTGGTGTCCCATCAAAGTTGTGCATTGGGGATTTGAACACATCACACACCACCCATACATATTTTTCAGCCGCATGTAGGGTATAGGGGGTCTTCTGATCGACCCTGTCTCCCTTGTGTTGTTTTAGATGGCACACATATCTATGGGCTCCCTAGGGTCTATATATATCATCCCTTTGACCGATAACAGGGGGTTTGGCCATGAATGATTCCTCCTAGTTCGTGTTAGGTCAGGTCACGGTGACATGTTCGAACAAAGTTCGAGCTCATGCGTTCTCAGGACTCCCTCCCACACGCTCGAATTGGTGGGTTGGACCGACACCCTATGTATGTCGTCCTTAATTACCTAGATTTCATTGGGGTTGTCTGTATTGAGAGGTAGGTGCCACATCAAAATTGTATATTATTTGGTATTTAAAACACACCACCCCTTCCAACGTACATCATTTTGGGTCGCATCCAGGCGGTGCTGGTTTTGTGGCCCCTCTCGTGTGGTTTTTGATGATGGTCCAATCTATTGGCCCAAGCGGTGTATTCTATCCCTTTTTGATCGACAACAACAGTGGTCGTTTGACCAAGCGATAGATTCACTTTTCCATCTTATGGTAGGTCCTGGCGACATGCATGTATGGCCAAAGTATGAGTACGTGCATGTGTCCCGCCGACACAAAGTGGGGGTGGGGCAAGCACCCTAGCTATGACCTTAGCCTGTCATTATAGATATATCCAAGGGGGGCTTTTCGGTTTGCGAGGCAGGTGCCACCAAAGTTGTGCATTGTGTATTTAAACATCATGCCCTTTATTCCTACATATATTTGGCTACTTCCAGGTGGTTGTTGTCTTCTGGCCCCTCTCACCGATCTTCAACGACGCGCCCACCCGTGGACCCGCGCGATCAAAGTTGTGCATTGGGAATTTGAACATCACACACCACCCTTTTCATTCATATATATCTGGACCACATGTTGTTCTAGTTGTCTTCTGACCCTCTCTCATGTATTTTTTGCTGCCAAATGGTGCTATATATGAAGACTTGGATGACGCACAACGGACACGGGTGCACTGGCTTAACAGTGTGCGATGCTACTGCACTGTAAAATCACCATGACTGCGCAAGCGCGAGCAAGGCTGGAGGTACAGGATATTTAGGATGAATTCCACGTCCGCGTCTGAAAATTAGGATGAATCGTGTGCGATAGACCAACTAGCTAGAAATCTAAAAACAAACTACCCTCTTTGAGTGTCGCGGGAAACCACGGCCACCTATGGGACCAGGAGGCCCCTTGCTGGTTCGGCAGGGGGCGACGCGTTGCAAAAAGAGCAGACGAGCGTGGGGGCAGCGCGGCAGGGATCACACAAGCAATTTACCCAGGTTCGGGCCACCACGAGGCATAAAACCCTACTCCTGCTTTGGTGGATTGATGGCGGAAAAGGTGGTGGTGGAGCATAGTACACTTGCCCGACAGGGGTTGCCTTGGGGAAGCAGCGACTACGCGCATATGGGGATGAGTTATCCAACCTTCGAACCCTTTCTACGGTTGCCACAGGCCTCCTTTTTTAGATCAAGGGGTCACCACAATGACAAAGTAGCCATTATGCACTCATATGATAGCAAACAGTGCTATCATACCTAACTCTGGGCTGACAGGGCGCATTAAATGCACCGCTTAGTGTCACATCACTGGTTGCCCGGCAAGGCTTGTCGGGCTATCTTTCCAGCTCCGCACCTGCTTGCATGACACATCGCAGGACAGGTGTCGTTTGTGGGTTTTCCCTGTAAGGAGAGGCAGCCATGTGGCGAATGACTGCCACTCAGTAACTTTGCGGCTTGACACTGCATTGATCGACAACGTGGGTCATGGTTGAGTGGTCGGTGAGGTGGTTTTGCCTCCGTGAGCCCCGGGAGGCCCTGCCGGGGCGCTTTGGTCGCGTGCTTCTGGGGGCGGCTTTGCCCCTTGCCGGGCTCGCCTGCCCGGCAAGGGAGGCTTTTCTCTTAGTGATATCCTGCTTCTCTGGCTCGATCTTGGTCCCTCTGGTCTGTATGCTGGTCCTTCGAATCTCTTGGGTCCTTGCACTCTGACTTGGGATGGTGCTTCAATCTTGTTCTCGTGCCTGTGCACAGTCTGGGCAACAGAACCAGGGTTTGTTGCACCCACAGAAGCCCCTGGGCTTGCCCCGGATGCGCTGCTGAGCGTCGTCGGGGTAGGGCCAAATAAGTGCACAGGCAGGGTTGCTGAAGAGGCTAGTCTCTTGAGGTCTCTTTTGCTTCTTCGTTAGCCTTGATTTCGGGCCAGTTTCCGGTTTCCCCGCTCGTCGTGCGCAACATTGTGGAGGAACTTTGATCGTGGGGCGGAAACTGCCATCCCCCTTGCCTCCTGTTTCGCACGTACCTGCCATGTGTCCCGCATGCATTGGGCGTGGTAGGTGGTGGATGCGGAGGGCACGGGGAGGAGTGCCATGGCTGAAAACCGAGCGCCGATGGTTGGAGCGGAGGGTCGGCCTCGACTCTCAGAGTCACAGAGGGTGCAGAGAGGCCATATTGGAGGAGCGTGGGCGGCCGTTTCCCGTATGAGGAGCCAGCCCCTGCCCCGTTTCCCTATAAAAAGGGGCAGGAGTGGTGCTTCTCCACACACTCTTCTCCTTCTTCTTCTCCGCAACCCTTCTCTTCTAGCCATGGTGAGAGGGCGAGGGCGCGGTGGTGTTTCAGCGGCGGCGACGAGAGCTTCTGCTCGACAACACATTCCTCCTCCCCTGGATCCTGAGGTGGCGGAACCGGCCACGGGGGGAGGAGGAAGGGGACGAGGTCGCGGTCACCACGGTGCTCGGGGAGGAAGAGGGCGGGGCGGTGCCTTGGTGGCGCCTCCGCCGGTGGTTCCTTCCCCGATGGAAGGCCACATCGGTGACCAACCTCGGGAGTTCATCATCAGGCTGTACAAGCCCTTGTGTGGTCATCTTCGCCTCCCAACTCCCTTCGCGCGGGAGATGGAAATCGAGCAACCACGCACTCCGCGGCTGCACATGAGGGGCTGTGGGAATGGAGGTATGAGGGTGGACGTCGACTTCCCTGCCCCTCATGTGATGTATCTTCGCCGTGGCTGGAAGACCTTTGCCCGCCCCCATGGCTTCTCGGAGGGGCACGTTCTCCAGTTCAAATTAATGGAGAACGGCCCGCTCTCCGTCAAGATCTTCGGGCGCTCGGGAGGTCGTTTAGGGTCCTGCGTGGAGAGCTCCACCGACGAGGAAAGCTCCTCCTTGAGCGAAAGCGACAAGGAGGACAGTGATGGCGATGATGATGGCAGCGGGCGGGGGAGCGACGACTCTGACTCCGGCTGACCGCCGCCCGCACCATCTTCATCAGGCGGCAGCACCATCTTCTGCATCCGCGTCTCTTCCCCGGCAATGCGATTTGCCAGGGGTTGGATGCAGAGGTGCAGATTGTGTTCCCGGGCTCCTCTAGCAGTCTTCCAGCTGGACCCCGTCAGGCTTCCTCTCGGGTTGCAGCTCCGTTAGCCCTGTCGAGTTTTGCTGGTCCTGGTGACGGTGGTTGACGGGGCCGCCCTCCGCCGTCCTCTCCATCGAGGTGTTCCCTCGCGCTCCCGTTCCCGCTGGGCTACCTCTCCTGGAGCCCGATGGGAGTGGGTTGGGCTCCCGCCCAGGTGCTCCTTTTGCCCTCCTCGCCTTAGACGGCTGTGCCTAGGAGGAGAGGGATAAGAAAGGGCATTACAGAGCACTTATCTTTTTTAAATCTTAAATCTGTAGGCAATCGCCAAATTTTAATCCAAATAATGTAATCTCTCGAGTCCATGTTTGTGTTCTGTAATGCTTGTACTTGTATTAACATATGAATGAAAAAGATAAACCTTGTCGGGAACTCGTGCATGTGAATGTCCATGCAGAGGTGAGATGCCTCTTTAATGTAAATAAACGTGTTTTCCCCGGTAGGCTATCCTGCCGGCGCCTTTTTGTCTGTCGGAGAGCTGCGTCTGCCGGGGAACAGACAGAGGGACCAACCCCCGGCCAACTTCTTTTTTCCAAAGGCTACTACGACCATTCTGACCGAAGCAACGTTTGAGTCATGGATGGGAGCACCTAAGTCTCAAAAGAGTGGCAAGGCTTTCTCATGCTCAAGTTGTAGCCTTACAGAACACTAATGGACGGGAGGTAAAACTTATCTGTTTGGCTTGCCGGGGATCGCTGTGCCAGGCAATCTTCTCAACTCCTTGTCGAAGCCAAGTTCATGGTAGGAACCTGCAGCTTCATGTAGATGAGAATGAATGCAAGATGCGATCATATCTATATATATATGCAAATGCTCATGAAATGCTTATGCAGTTATCTTGGTGTGCTCATGCATGCATGCAATCTTGGTCTGGGGTCCCCCCATAGTGCTTCTTTATTTTCTCTTGCAAGGGGTCATCGCCCCAGCTTTGTACAAGGGATTACATGCAACTGAGGCAAGGCCTGCACAAAAGGGTGGCTGCCGGGCAGGGCCTGACAGCCGCGCCTTATGGGTAGAACTTGCGGAGATGCTCAATAGTCCATGAGTTTTGCAATTGAGTGCCATCTACGGTCTCCAGGCGGACTGCGCCAGGTCTGGTGACTCGTACTACCCGGTAATGGCCTTCCCACTTCGGTGACAACTTGTGTGTACCCTTGGCGGACTAAACGCGCCTAAGGACAAGGTCACCTTCCTCAAAACACCGGGCATGAACCCTGCGGCTATGACAGCGATGCAGGGCTTGCCGGTAGCGTGCAACATGCGTAGCAGCCCGGAGACGGTTCTCCTCGGGTAGCACAACGTCGTCATGATGGTGCTGATCTTGCACTACTTCATCATAGGCAAGAACTCGAGGCGACCAGTAAATGAGTTCCGTGGGGATAACTGCTTCTGCCCCATAGACCAGGGAGAAGGGAGTCTGCCCGGTAGCTCGGTTTCGTGTCATTCTAAGGGACCAGAGAACTACTGGCAGCTCCTCGATCCACTGCCTGCCGTGCTTCTGCAGCGTATCAAAAGTTCTCGTCTTGAGTCCACGCAACACTTCAACGTTTGCCCTCTCAGCTTGTCCATTGCTCCAGGGGTGTGCCACAGAGGCGAATGAGATCTTGCATCCAAGGGCATGAACATATTGCATGAAGGCGCAACTCGTGAACTGGGTGCCGTTGTCGGTGATGTTCCTTGCCGGAACTCCAAAATGATACACCAATTCTTTCAAGAACTTGATAGCTGACTGAGCAGTCACCTTTCTCATGGCAGTCACTTCCGGCCACTTTGTAAACTTTTCGATGGCAATGAACAAGAATTCAAAGCTCCCGATTGCTCGGGGGAAGGGGCCGAGGATATCGAGCCCCCAGACCGAAAATGGCCATGATAGAGGGATTTTTGAAGAGCTTGGGCAGGCAGGTGTGTTTTCTTGGAATGGAACTAGCAGGCTTCACATGTCGTGACTAGCCCAACCGCATCTTGGAGGGCTGTGGGCCAATAGAATCCTTGTTGGAATGCTTTCCCAACTAACGCCCTTAATACAATGTGGGAGCCGCACATTCCTCTGTGAATCTCAGCCAACAGTTCCTTCCCTTCTTCCCGGCAGACACACTTCAATTTCACAAGGTTGGGCCTCCTTCTGTACAGAGTGTCATCGACAAATTGATAGATACTAGCCCTCCGGGCTACTTTTGTTGGGGAATGTAGTAATAATTCAAAAAAATTCCTACGTATCACCAAGATCAATCTAGGAGAAGCTAGCAATAAGAGAGAGGGAGTGCATCTTCATACCCTTGAGGATCGCTAAGCGGAAGCGTCACAAGAACGCGATTGATGGAGTCGTACTCGTGGTGATTCAAATCGCGGAAGATCCGATCCAAGCGCTGAACGGACGGCGCCTCCGCGTTCAACACACGTACAGCCCGGGGACGTCTCCTCCTTCTTGATCCAGCAAGGGGAGAGGAGAAGTTGAGGGAAAACTCTGGCAGCACGACGGCATGGTGGTGGAGCTCATGGTTCTCCGGTAGAGCTTCGCTACGCTCAACGGAGGAGGAGTTGGAGGGGGAGGGCTGCGCCAGGGGTCAGCTCCCATGCACCTCCCAACTATATATAGGGGTGGAGGGGACTGGTTTCTTTCCCTCCAAGTCCATTGGGGCGTTGGCAAAGGTGGGAGGAAAGAAATCCCATCATTTCCCTTCCCCACCGATTGTTATCCCCCCTTTTTAGGGATCTTGATCTTATCCCTTCGAGATATGATCTTATTCCTTCTAAGGGGGGGATCTTGGTGCGCCTTGACCAGGGTGTGGGGCCTTGCCCCCACTACCCATGTTCATGTGGGTCCGCCATGCAGGTGGGCCCCACTCCGGAACCTTCTAGAACCATCCCTGTACAATATAAAAAAATCCCGAGCATTTTCCGGTGGCCAAAATAGGACTTCCCATATATAAATATTTACCTCCGGACCATTCCGGAACTCCTTGTGACATCCGGGATATCATACGAGACTCCGAACAACTTTCGGTAACCACATAAAATTCCCATTACAACTCTAGCATCACCGAACCTTAAGTGTGTAGACCCTACGGGTTCGGGAGCCATGTAGACATGACCGAGATGCCTCTCCGGCCAATAACCAATAGCGGGATCTGGATACCCATATTGGCTCCCACATGTTCCAAGATGATCTCATCGGATGAACCACGATGTCGGGGATTCAATCAATCCTGTATACAATTCCCTTTGTTCAATCTCGTTACCGGCAAGTCTCTTTACTCGTTCCGTAACGCATGATCCCGTGGCTAACTCCTTAGTCACATTGAGCTCATTATGATGATGCATTACCGAGTGGGCCCAGAGATACCTCTCCGTCATACGGAGTGACAAATCCCAGTCTCGATTCGTGCCAACCCAACATACACTTTCGGAGATACCTGTAGTGCACCTTTATAGCAACCCAGTTACGTTGTGACGTTTGATACACCCAAAGCATTCCTACGGTATCCGGGAGTTGCACAATCTCATGGTCTAAGGAAATGATACTTGACATTAGAAAAGCTCTAGCAAACGAACTACGCGATCTTGTGCTATGCTTAGGATTGGGTCTTGTCCATCACATCATTCTCCTAATGATGTGATCCCATTATCAACGACATCCAATGTCCATGGTCAAGAAACCACAACCATCTATTGATCAACGAGCTAGTCAACTAGAGGCTCACTAGGGACATGTTGTGGTCTATGTATTCACACATGTATTACGGTTTCCGGTTAATACAATTATAGCATGAACAATAGACAATTATCATGAACAAGGAAATATAATAATAACTATTTTATTATTGCCTCTAGGGCATATTTCCAACCACTTTTTCAGCTTCATCTTGGTCACCGGGAAGCTCTCCGGTTTGGAGGAAGTGGATGATGTGTCTTGCCCAAGTTGGAGCCCGGGGCTCGGCAACGAGGACTAGCGGCACCTCCTCTACTGCGGGAGTAACAGCCTCGTTCGTGGGGTTCATGGACCCGGCTGGAGGGGGAGGTCCGGCAGGCTGTGAGGAGTTGTTTCCGGCAGGGTATCTGCCGGGAGCGGACGGCTCTACTGGGAGAGGCTTACCGTAGTCCAACTGTCTCCTCTTCCGGGCCATTGTTGCTGGGGATACGGAGGGCTGAGTGAGATGGAGAACAAAAGTCCCTGGTTCCACAGGAAGCTTCTGCGCAGCACACTTTGACAGATGATGAGCTATGCTGTTTTCCGCACGGGGTACGTGCTCTGTTTGCAATCTGTCAAAGTGCTCCTTCAATCTCCTCACTTCCTCGATGTATGCCTCCATGAATGGACTTGGTTAATACTTGTTGACTTGTCTCACCACAAGCTGTGAATCTCCTCGAACGATCAGCTTCTTGATTTCCAATTCAGCTGCAATCCTGAGCCCGGCAAGGAGTCCTTCATACTCAGCTGTATTGTTGGTAGCTTCTTCCCAAGCAAAATGCATTTGGACGACGTACTTCAAGAGCTCCCCGGAGGGGGCAACAAGAAGCATGCCAGCTCCTGCACCTTGCAGGATAAGGCACCATCAAAATACATAATCCATTCTTGGGGTGATTCCTTGCCGGGGATAGCTGTCTCTGTCACTTCCTCATCAGGGGTTGGTGTCCATTCTGCAATAAACTCTGCCAACGCCCTACTCTGAATAGTTGATGTGCTTTCAAACTTCAAACCAAAGCTGGATAACTCCAAAGCCCACTCCACTATTATGCCGGTAGCCTCATGGTTTCGGAGTATCCTTTGCAAGGGAAAACGAGTAACGACCATGATTGAGGGAGTCATGGATTACGGGGTCCTCGGGTGTCCGGGCTATTTGACGTGGGCCGGACTGATGGGCCGTGAAGATACAAGACGAAAGACTTTCCCCCGCATCCGGATGGGACTCTCCTTGGCATGGAAGGCAAGCTTAGCGTGCGGATATGAAGATTCCTTTCTCTGTAAACCGACTCTGTACAACCCTAGCCCCCTCCGATGTCTATATAAACCGGAGGTTTAGTCCGTAGAGGCAATCATAATCAGACAGGCTAGACATCTAGGGTTTAGCCATTACGATCTCGAGGTAGATCAACTCTTGTAACCCCTATATTCTTCAAAGTCAATCAAGCAGGAAGTAGGGTATTACCTCCATCGAAAGGGCCCGAACCTGGGTAAACACCGCGTCCCTGCCTCTTGTTACCTTTGATCCTTAGACGCACAGTTCGGGACCCCCTACCCGAGATCTGCCGGTTTTGACACCGACATTGGTGCTTTCATTGAGAGTTCCACTATGGCGTCGATAGAAGGATTGATGGCTCGCCTTGTCATCAAGGACAGTATCACTTCCGGAGGGGCCCTAGTTTCATGGCAAACCCTCCGGCTTGGCGGCTTCACCATGGGTGCCCGTTCGGCCATTAAGCCGAAGGCAACCCCCAAGTCGCCGAAAACCCCCTCTGTATCAGCCCCGAATACTCCGACAAGATGGATCCGGCAGATCTATCGTCTTTGAACAAGCTGCTAGATCGCATCACCGCCCTGGGGGTCTCAACTGACTATGATCAGATCGGGCTTAAACCCGACCAGAGAGAAATTAAATCTCCACTGATCACCCACCAGGTAGCGGTTGTGGAAGAACAAGCTGACAATAACTCTTCTCCTACGCTGAGAACAAACTACGTTCAGATTTCCGAACCCGGAGAGCCGGATACCCATCCTCGAGAGGACAATCCCTGTCCTCCGAACACAAAATCGGACGTTAAGCCTGAGAATTCGTCGGGCACTCCGGAGCCTAGGCTGGCAACCTCGGAATTTCTTCAAACTCCGGATTCCACAGTGGGTCAGGGTGCGAATTCAAGCCCACCCACCCACCACAAGCAATATTCTCCAAGCAATTCCAGCCCTCCGGACATATGCGACCTAATGTATGTGTGGCAGCAGCCTCGGGAGACAGTCCATCACTTTTGGGCTAGATTCCTTCTTGTTAAAAACAAGATAAAAGACTGCTGCGACAATGACGCAATTTCAGTATTTCGCAACAACTATACGAAGGAGGGAATCCTTAATGCCCTCAATCGCCGTCGCGTACTGCACTTCGCAGATTTGGCACACATAGTACAAAAGTACTGCACAATGGAAAGCGCCTGGAAAACTCAGACAGCAGATACGTCTCCGTCGTATCTACTTTTCCAAACACTTTTGCCCTTGTTTTGGACTCTAACTTGCATGATTTGAATGGAACTAACCCGGACTGACGCTGTTTTCAGCAGAATTGGCATGGTCTTATTTTTGTGCAGAAACAAAAGTTCTCGGAATGACCTGAAACTTCACGGAGATTATTTTTGGAAATAATAAAAATACTAGCGAAAGAATCAAGGCCAGGGGGCCCACACCCTTTCCACGAGGGTGGGGGACGTGCCTGCCCCCCTGGGCGCGCCCCCTGCCTCGTGGGCCCCTTGGAGCTCCACCGACCTCAACTCCAACTCTATATATTCGTGTTCGGGGAGAAAAAAAATCAGAGAGAAAGATTCATCGCGTTTTACGATACGGAGCCGCCGCCAAGCCCTAAACTCTCTCGGGAGGGCTGATCTGGAGTCCGTTCGGGGCTCCGGAGAGGGGAATCCGCCGCCATCGTCATCATCAACCATCCTCCATCACCAATTTCATGATGCTCACCGCCGTGTGTGAGTAATTCCAACGTAGGCTTGCTGGACGGTGATGGGTTGGATGAGATTTATCATGTAATCGAGTTAGATTTGTTAGGGTTTGATCCCTAGTATCCACTATGTTTTGAGATTGATGTTGCTATGACTTTGCTATGCTTAATGCTTGTCACTAGGGCCCAAGTGCCATGATTTCAGATCTGAACCTATTATGTTTTCATGAATATATGTGAGTTCTTGATCCTATCTTGCAAGTCTATAGTCACCTACTATGTGTTATGATCCGACAACCCCGAAGTGACAATAATCGGGACCACTCCCGGTGATGACCGTAGTTTGAGGAGTTCATGTATTCACTATGTGTTAATGCTTTGGTCCAGTACTCTATTAAAAGGAGGCCTTAATATTCCTTAGTTTTCGTTAGGACCCCACTGCCACGGGAGGGTAGGACAAAAGATGTCATGCGAGTTCTTTTCCATAAGCACGTATGACTATATTCGGAATACATGCCTACATTACATTGACGAATTGGAGCTAGTTCTGTGTCACCCTATGTTATGATTGTTACATGATGAACCGCATCCGGCATAATTCTCCATCACCGATCCAATGCCTACGAGCTTTTCACATATTGTTCTTCGCTTATTTACTTTTCCGTTGCTACTGTTAGAATCATTACAAAACCCCAAAATATTACTTTTGTTGCCGTTACCATTATTTCCATATTACTTTGCTACTAAATACTTTGCTGTAGATACTAAGTTATCCAGGTGTGGTTGAATTGACAACTCAACTGCTAATACTTGAGAATATTCTTTGGCTCCCCTTGTGTCGAATCAATAAATTTGGGTTGAATACTCTACCGTCGAAAACTGTTGCGATCCCTATACTTGTGGGTTATCAAGACTACTTTCTGGCGCCGTTGCCGGGGAGCATAGCTCTATTCTTTGAGTTACTTGGGATTTATATCTGCTGGTCACTATGAAGAACTTGAAAGACGAGAAAACTAAAATTTATCCCTCAACTACAAGGGGAGGTAAGGAACTGCCATCTAGCTCTGCACTTGATTCACCTTCTGTTTTGAGTAAGCTTGCGACACCTAAACCTGCTTCTGCTATTAATTCTGATACGTCGCATGTTATTGATGATGCCACTTCTGCTATGCATGATACTTATGATGAAACTAGTTCTATGCTTGATACTACTGTGCCACTTGGTGAATTTCTTGATGAACAACTTGCTAGGGCTAGAGAGAATGAAATTGATAATATTGATAAAAGTGATGATGAAGATTCTCCCCCTAGATATGAATTGCCTATTGTGCCTAAGGGTTATGTTATGGATGAAGAAACTGCTAGAGACTTTCTTGCTTGCAATGATAGAAGTGATCTTAAGAAATTATTAGCTAAGCTTAAAGAAAAAACTCTGAATGCTAGAATGAAATATGATCCTGCTTATGCTACTTCACCTATCTTTGTTACTGATAAGGATTATGAATTCTCTATTGATCCTGAGATAATTACTTTGGTTGAATCTGATCCTTTTTATGGCTATGAATCTGAAACTGTTGTGGCACATCTTACTAAATTAAATGATATAGCCACCCTATTCACTAATGATGAGAAAACTCGTTACTACTATATCCTGGTTGTGTGCGTAGTCCCCAGGATATGATTTATTACTTCTCTGCTAAATATTTCCCAGCTCATAAGAAACAAGCTGCTTTAAGGGAAATATACAATTTTGTGCAAATTGAAGAAGAGAGTCTCCCACAAGCTTGGGAGAGGCTTCTCCAATTACTCAATGCTTTGCCTGATCATCCTCTCAAGAAAAATGAAATACTTGATATCTTTTATAATGGACTAACCGATGCTTCCAGAGACCACCTGGATAGTTGTGCTGGTTGTGTTTTCAGGGAAAGAACAGTTGATCAAGCTGAAATTCTATTGAATAATATGTTGACTAATGAAAACAATTGGACACTTCCTGAACCAACTCTAAGCCAACCCCGAAGAAAAGGGGTGTTCTATTTCTTAGTCCTGAAGATATGCAAGAGGCAAAGAAATCTATGAAATAAAAAGGTATTAAAGCCGAAGATGTTAAGAATTTACCTCCTATTGAAGAAATACATGGTCTTAATTTACCGCATGTTGAAGAAATATATGGTCTTAATTCATCACCTATTGAAGAAGTACACGGTCTTGATAACCCGACACAGGTAGTAAAGGTAAATTCTCTCTATAGATATCATAAAGCTGAAATCCCTCCCACTAAGTTTGCTAGCCAATGTTTGGATGAGTTTGATAACTTTATGGTTAAGAAAGAAGATTTTAATGCTTATTTCGGTAGACAATTGAAACAAAATGCTTATATGATTGAACACTTGAGTGATTATATGTCTAGAGTTAAAAGGTGAACTTAAACTCATTAGTAACCATGCTTCTATGGTCACCACTCAAGTAGAACAAGTACTTAAAGCTCAGAATGATTTGCTTAATGAATTGAATAGTAAGAATAAGGACTTTGCTGTTAGAGTTGCAACTAGAGGAGGTAAAGTGACTCATGAACCTTTGTATCCTGAAGGTCACCCTAAGAGAATTGAGCAGGATTCTCAAAGAACTAATGTAGATGCACCTAGTCCTTCTAAAAAGAAGAAAAAGAAAAATGATAGGACTTTGCATGCTTCTAGTGAACCTGTTATAGACACACCTGAGAATCCCAATGATATTTCTATTTCTGATGCTGAAACACAATCTGGTGATGAACATGAACCTAGTGATAATGTTAATGATGATGTTCATGTAGATGCTCAACCTAGCAATGATAATGATGTAGAGATTGAACCTGCTATTGATCTTGATAACCCACAATCAAAGAATCAACGTTATGATAAGAGAGACTTTGTTGCTAGGAAGCACGGCAAAGAAAGAGAGCCATGGGTTCAGAAACCCATGCCTTTTCCTCCCAAACCATCCAAGAAAAAGGACGATGAGGATTTTGAGCGCTTTGCTGAAATGATTAGACCTATGTTTTTGCGTATGCGATTAACTTATATGCTCAAAATGAATCCCTATGCTAAGTATATGAAAGAAATTGTTATTAATGAGAGAAAGATACCGGAAGCTGAAATTTCCACCATGCTTGCTAATTATACTTTTAAGGGTGGAATACCTAAGAAACTTGGAGATCCAGGAGTACCCACTATACCATGCTC
This sequence comes from Triticum aestivum, assembly GCF_018294505.1. Classification (NCBI taxonomy): domain Eukaryota; kingdom Viridiplantae; phylum Streptophyta; class Magnoliopsida; order Poales; family Poaceae; genus Triticum; species Triticum aestivum. Next base: position 181,609,750 of record NC_057802.1, on the reverse strand, counting down.
CATTAAAAAAATTTATGTTAGAACTGCTTTATGTGATCTTGGAGCCGGTGTTAGTGTTATGCCTCTCTCTTTATATCGTAGACTTGATTTGAATAAGTTGACACCTACTGAAATATCTTTGCAAATGACCGATAAATCAACTGCTATATCTGTCGGTATTTGTGAGGATGTGCCTGTTGTGGTTGCAAACGTTACTATTTTAACGGACTTTGTTATTCTTGATATTCCCGAGGACGATAGTATGTCTATTATTCTTGGAAGACCCTTTTTGAATACTGCAGGGGCTGTTATTGATTGCAACAAAGGCAATGTCACTTTTCATGTTAATGGTAATGAGCATACGGTACACTTTCCGAGGAAACAACCTCAAGTTCATAGTATAAACTCTATTGGAAAAATTCCATCGATTATTATTGGAGGTTTTGAATTTCCTCTTCCTACTGTCAAGAAGAAATATGAGATTCTTATTATTGGGGACGTGCATATCCCCGTTGAGGTAACCTAGTGCTATTCGAAAATTCTCCGGTTTCATGCGATTCGGAATGAGTTTGTTAACAAGACTTGATCAACCTTGTTAGTGGATTCCTTTTGATGAGCATGAGATGGATGAAGTTAGAAAGCACAACTCTCTGTACCCTCCTTTAACTTTCTGTTATTTAGAATAAATAAAGCAAAAATAATGCCTAGCTAGGGGCGTTAAATGATAGCGCTTGTAGGGAGGCAACCCAATTTTATTTTTGTTCCTTGCTTTTTGCTCCTGTTTAGTAATAAATAATTAATCTAGCCTCTGGTTAGATTTTGCTTTATGTTTTAATTAGTGTTTGTGCCAAGTAAAACCTATAGGATCTTCTTGGGTGATAATTATTTGATCTTGCTGAAAAAGACAGAAACTTTCTGATCACGAAAACAATTGTTAAAAATCACTAGAAAGTGATAAAATACTGATTCCAATTGCAGTAGATCAATAACAAAATTATCTAGGTCGTCCTATTTTGGTAGAATTTTTGGAGTTCCAGAAGTTTGCATTTGATACAGATTACTACAGACTGTTCTGTTTTTGACAGATTCTGTTTTTCGTGTGTTGTTTGCTTATTTTGATGAATCTGTGGCTAGTATCGGGGGGTATGAACCATAGAGAAGTTGGAATACAGTAGGTTTAACACCCATATAAATAAATAATGAGTTAATTACAGTACCTTAAAGTGGTGGTTTATTTTCTTATACTAACGGTGCTCATAAGATTTTCTGTTGAAGTTTTGTGTTGTGAAGTTTTCAAGTCCTTGGGTAAAGATTTGATGGATTTCGGAACAAGGACAACCAAAAGCCTAAGCTTGGGGGAATTCCAGCTTAGTCCAATGCACGTGCACTATTATTATTATACACATCGTTCGGTCATTCTAGTGAAAGGCAATAATGACGATATATGATGGACTGAATGAGATGAGAGAAGCTGGTATGAACTCGACCTCTCTTGTTTTTGTAAATATGATTAGTTCATCGTTCTTGATTCAGCATATTATGAGTAAACATGTTTGCAATGACAATTAGAGATTATAGTTTCTTATGCCATGCTTAATTAGCTAGGAGTTTATAATGGTTTATCTTGCGTGCCAACATGCTATTATAATGGTTGTGATGTGGTATGATAGGGTGATATCCTCCTTTGAATGATTCAAGTGACTTGACTTGGCACATGTTCACGCATGTAGTTGGAACAAAATCAACATAGCCTCCATGTTACTTATGTTCATGGTGGATTATATCCTGCTCATACTTGCACTCAATGTTCATTAATTTTAATGCATCTTTATGACTGTTGTCGCTCTCTAGTTGGTCGCTTCCCAGTCTTTTGCTAGCCTTCACTTGTACTAAGCGGGAATACTGCTTGTGCATCCACTCCCATAAACCCCAAAGTTATTCCATATGATTCCACCATACCTTCCTATATGCGGTATCTACCTGCCGTTCCAAGTAAATTTGTATGTGCCAAACTCTAAACCTTCAAATGAAATTCTGTTTTGTATGCTCAAATAGCTCATGTATCAACTAGGGCTGTCTATATCTTCCATGCTAGGCGGGTTATTCTCAAGTGGAGTGGACTCCGCTCCTCACTCACGAGAAAATGGCTGGTCACCGGGATGCCCAGTCCCATGCTTTATGCAAATCAAATCAAAATAATTGCAAACAAAACTCCCCCGAGACTCTTGTTAGTTGGAGGCACTCGTTGTTTTGAGCAAGCCATGGATTGATGCTTGTTGGTGGAGGGGGAGTATAATCTTTACCATTCTGTTTGGGAACCGCCTATAATGTGTGTAGCATGAAAGATATCGCCATCTCTCGGTTGTTATGTTGACAATGAAAGTATACCGCTCAAAATATTATTTATCTCTATTTCAAAATCGAGCTCTGGCACCTCTACAAATCCCTGCTTCCCTCTGCGAAGGGCCTATCTATTTACTTTTATGTTGAGTCATCACCCTCTTATTAAAAAGCACCAGCTGGAGAGCACCACTGTCATTTGCATCCATTACTATTAATTTATATTGGGTATGACTATGACTGGATCTGTTTTACCATGAATTACAATGTTTAGTCAGTCCTTGATCTTCAAAGGTGCTCTGGATTTATGTTTTGCGGTCTCAGAAAGGGCTAGCGAGATACCATCTTGTTATATCATATCATGATTGTTTTGAGAAAGTGTTCTCATCCGAGATTTATTATTATTGCTCGCTAGTTGATTATGCCATTGACATGAGTAAACATGAGACCTAAATGTTATTGTGAATATGGTTAGTCATAATCTTTGCTGAAAACTTGAATAATGGCTTTACATATTTACAACAACAAGAGCAAACAGAGTTTGTAAAAGTTTTTCTTTATCACTTTCAGTTTATCAACTGAATTGCTTGAGGACAAGCAAAGGTTTAAGCTTGGGGGAGTTGATACGTGTCCGTCGTATCTACTTTTCCAAACACTTTTGCCCTTGTTTTGGACTCTAACTTGCATGATTTGAATGGAACTAACCTGGACTGACGCTGTTTTCAGCAGAATTGCCATGGTGTTATTTTTGTGCAGAAACAAAAGTTCTCGGAATGACCTGAAACTTCACGGAGATTATTTTTGGAAATAATAAAAAATAACGGTGAAAGAATCAAGGCCAGGGGGCCCACACCCTTTCCACGAGGGTGGGGGGCGCGCCCCTTACCTCGTGGGCCCCTTGGAGCTCCACCGACCTGTAACGCCCCAGATCCGATGCGCCAGGTGTCTGCCAGTTATTCGCCGTCCCTGCCTTGTCATTTGCTTGCGTGTCGCACTTTGCCATGTCATCATCTGCATTTCATATCATGTCATCATGTGCATCGCATTTGCATTCGTGTTCGTCTCATGCATCCGAGTATTTTCCCCGTTGTCCGTTTTGTAATCCGGCACTCCTATGTCCTCCGGCGCCCCTTTTGCCTCTTTTCATGTGTGGGTGTTAAACTTTCTCAGAATGGCCCGAGGTTTGCCAAGCGGCCTTGTTACACCATCGGTAGACCGCCTGTCAAGTTTCGTGCCATTTGGAGGTCGTTTGATACTCCAACGGTTAACCGGGGAACCGCAAAGGCCTCTTTTGTGTGCAGCCCAACACCCCTCCAAAGTGGCCCAATAACCCAGCAAAACCCCCTCCATTATCTCGGTCGTTCGATCACGATCGTGTGGGCGAAAACCGCACCTCATTTGGACTCTCCTAGCTCCATCTACCTATATAAACACCCCCCTCCCTTTTTTTTGCAGTCTAAACCCTAGCCTTCCCCCTCCTCGCGCCACCGGACGAAATCCCCGCCGCCCGGACATGTCCGCCGCCCTTAGCCGCCGCCCCCGCGCTAATCAGGAGCCGCCGCGTGGCAAGCGCCGCCGCGGGCCCGCGAGGCCCGAGGCCGGCCTGCCCGTCCCCGCGCCGGGCCCGAGCGCCTCCGTTCCTGCCCGAGCTCCGCGCCGCCCTGCGCCCCTTCGCCCCGCCGCCGGTCGCCCGTCCCCGCCGTTGCCGGGCTCCTCCCTGCCACCGGCGAGCTCCGCCGCCGCCCCGCCGGCGAGCCGCTGTGCCTCGCCGCCCGCTCCCCGGATCCGCCCGGATCCCGCCGCGCCGTCCGCCGCCGGCCGCGGATCCCGCGCCCGCCTCCGGATCCCGCCCGCCGGCCATCGCCCCCTCTCCGCTCCGGCTGCCGCCGCTTCGTCTCCGGCGAGCCGGCCCCGCCTCGGTTCTCGCGCCCAGATCTGATCCCGCAGGTTGACTTCCCCCCTCAAATTCTTCTGTCCTGGGAATTTTACATTCTAGTGCCCACTTTGTCATGCCATAACTCCATGCATGCTACTCCGTTTCGTGCGTGCAATATATCTAATTGTTCTTCTCATGATGCTCTTCATTTCATTCCATTGTGCCATGTTCATTTGAGTCCATCTTGATGCCCAAATCATCATTGCAAGAGTGCTAGTTGCTGTTATCTGCTGTTACTTATCAGAACTTGGTGAATTGTTATTTTTGTTGCATTTAATCTGTGCATCTTATGAGTATGAGCTCTACATGTGTTTTGTTGTATGCCATGCTATCTTTACAGAGGTGTATGTCATGTATTTGTGTGATCTCTGTGGTGACTAGCACAAGCATGCAAACTAGGCTTCGTGATGTTTCTGATTTCTGAGACTTAAAATTTTACCGTCGGCGACTGCTGTTATTTTGTTGCCTTGTATACATGTGTCTACAGAGAGATCCATACTTATTTTGGAGATGTTCAGTAAGGATATTTTGTAGATATTGTTGTAATTGATCCATCCATGTCCTTGTTTGCAATTATGGAGTGCCATAGCATGACTCAATCTTGCTCTACTTTTGCTATAAAATGTTCCTGGCAGATTGTTTACGTGTTATTCAATTTTGCCAAGCTTGTTGTAGTTGTTTCATACATGCTATGTATTTGCTCTTGCCATGGATATCTTTATAAACATACCATCTTCCTGTAGGTATGCTTGTTTTGTCATGCATTGCTTTGTGATGAGTGCATCAAGCTCTCAAAGATGCCTTCATAATGTCTGTTTCTGCCATGCTCTGTTTTCTGCCAAGTCTGGAACCTGATAACGAAACTTGCTATGTTTACATGGGTGCCATCATATATTCTGTGCTTTTTTGTCTCATGTTCACTAAGGGACATTTGTTATATGCTTTGAGTAGATTCATGCCATGCCTTTGTTTGCTATGATCTGTTCCTGAAGCTTGTTGCTTGATAGCTCTAAACATAGCAACCTGATGTTATTTCTGCCATGTCCAGTAATTCTGCAGTCTGTGAACCTGTTATTATTTGCAATCTTGACATGTCCTTTTGAGTATGTTCTAGTGATTTCTGGAGATAGCTCACTGTTCATGTTTTGTTGTGCCTTACCTGTACATCATGCCCATGCCTTTTGTTTTCATGATGAGTTGCTGTAGCATATTGTTTTGATGTTTGCATTATGCCTAGTTGCTGTTTTGGACAGATTGTTGCTATGTCTTGTTTGGAGTGTATGTGTTGCACCGTTGCTCCGTTTCGAGCATGCTCTATATGAAATTTGCTTAGTTTTGCATGTAGTTTCATATTATCATGTTGCATCCTTGTTTTGAGGTGTTTGCTTGATGTTTGAATGCATTTTGCATCAATGCCATGTTTAACTTGTTTTGCTCTTATCTTCTAGGCCGTAGCTCCGAATCTAATGAACTTTATATGTAACTTGACTAGAATTTCGTGTAGATCATCATGGTGCTCTTTAACTTGCTGTTTAACAACTTCAACTTAATGTTTGTTCAGTTCTGGACCAATTTCGAAATTTGCATATGAGGACTTACCGGAATTGGTATATGTTGTTTCCGGCCTCATTTAAACTTGCCTTGATGTGTTGTTCTTGTATGCATCATCTCTTGCCGTGTGTAGCTTCATATAGCCTTGCCATGCATCATACTTGGTTGAGCATCATGCCTTGTTCATGTGTGGTGTGTTTACCTTGTTGTGTGCTTCTTCTCGATAGTTCCCGTGTCGTTGCGATCGTGAGGATTCGTTCGTCTTCGTGGCTTCATCTTCTTCATGGATTCGTTCTTCTTCCCAGCAGGATTTCATGCAAGATGACCGTCACCTTGGATCTCATTACTATCATTGCTATGCTAGTTGCTTCGTTCTATCGCTATGCTGCGCTACCTATCACTTGCTCTTCAAGCCTCCCAATTGCCATGAACCTCTAACCTTTGTCACCCTTCTTAGAAAACCGTTGTTTGGCTATGTTACCGCTTTGCTCAGCCCCTCTTACAGCGTTGCTAGCTGCAGGTGAAGATGAAGATTGCTCCATTTTAGATTATGTTTATGTTGGGCTATCACAATATCTCTTATATTATTAATGCATCTATATACTTGGTAAAGGGTGGAAGGCTCGGCCTTATGCCTGGTGTTTTGTTCCACTCTTGCCGCCCTAGTTTCCGTCATACCGGTGTTATGTTCCTTGATTTTGCGTCCCTCACGTGGTTGGGTGATTTATGGGACCCCCTTGACAGTTCGCTTTGAATAAAACTCTTCCAGCAAGGCCCAACCTTGGTTTTACATTTGCCTCACCTAGCCTTTTTCCCTTGTCAGTCGCGCTCTCGAGGGTCATCTTTATTTACCCCCCGGGCCAGTGCTCCTTCGAGTGTTGGTCCAACCTGTCAGTCGCCAGTGGCCACCATGGGCAACTCTGGTCTGGCCTACCGGAAGCTTGGACAATCCGGTGTGCCCTGAGAACGAGATATGTGCAGCTCCTATCGGGATTTGTCGGCACATTCGGGCGGCTTTGCTGGTTTTGTTTTACCATCGTCGAAATGTCTTGTAACCGGGATTCCGAGACTGATCGGGTCTTCCCGGGAGAAGGAATATCCTTCGTTGACCGTGAGAGCTTATAATGGGCTAAGTTGGGACACCCCTTCAGGGTATTATCTTTCGAAAGCCGTGCCCGCGGTTATGTGGCAGATGGGAATTTGTTAATATCCGGTTGTAGAGAACTTGACACTGGACCTTAATTAAAACGCATCAACCGCGTGTGTAGCCGTGATGGTCTCTTCTCGGCGGAGTCCGGGAAGTGAACACGGTTTCTGGGTTATGTTTGACATAAGTAGGAGTTCAGGATCACTTCTTGATCATTACTAGTTGACGACCGTTCCATTGCTTCTCTTCTCGCTCTTGTTTGCGTAAGTTAGCCACCATACATGCTTAGTCGCTGCTGCAACCTCACCACCTTATCCATTCCTTTCCCTTTAAGCTTTGCTAGTCTTGATACCCATGGTAATGGGATCGCTGAGTCCTCGTGGCTCACAGATTACTACAACACCAGTTGCAGGTACAGGTTATGCGATGATCATGACGCGAGAGCGATGTTTACCTGTTTTGGAGTTCTTCTTCTGCTTCTTCTTCGATCAGGGGATAGGTTCCAGGTCGGCAGCCTGGGCTAGCAGGGTGGATGTCGTTCGAGTTTCTGTTTATGTTTCATCCATAGTCGGATGTTGAGCTTATGTATGATGTATTGATGTATTCTTGCGGCATTTGTATGCCTTGTATGTATTCCCAAATATTATGTAATGTTGATGTAATGATATCCACCTTGCAAAAGCGTCTTCAAGATGCGCTTCAATCCTTGGTGGGACCTTCGTGTTCCTTTAGGATAGGGTCGCATATTGGGCGTGACACGACCTCAACTCCAACTCTATATATTCGTGTTCGGGGAGAAAAAAATCAGAGGGAAAGATTCATCGCATTTTACGATACGGAGCCGCTGCCAAGCCCTAAACTCTCTCGGGAGGGCTGATCTGGAGTCCGTTCGGGGCTCCGGACAGGGGAATCCGTCGCCATCGTCATCATCAACCATCCTCCATCACCAATTTCATGATGCTCACCGCCGTGCGTGAGTAATTCCATCGTAGGCTTGCTGGACGGTGATGGGTTGGATGAGATTTATCATGTAATCGAGTTAGATTTGTTAGGGTTTGATCCCTAGTATCCACTATGTTCTAAGATTGATGTTGCTATGACTTTGCTATGCTTAATGCTTGTCACTAGGGCCCGAGTGCCATGATTTCAGATCTGAACCTATTATGTTTTCATGAATATATGTGAGTTGTTGATCCTATCTTGCAAGTCTATAGTTACCTACTATGTGTTATGATCCGGCAACCCCGAAGTGACAATAATCGGGACCACTCCCGGTGATGACCGTAGTTTGAGGAGTTCATGTATTCACTATGTGTTAATGCTTTGGTCCGGTACTCTATTAAAAGGAGGCCTTAATATCCCTTAGTTTTTGTTAGGACCCCGCCACTATGGGAGGGTAGGACAAAAGATGTGATGCAAGTTCTTTTCCATAAGCATGTATGACTATATTCGGAATACATGCCTACATTACATTGACGAATTGGAGCTAGTTCTGTGTCACCCTGTGTTATGATTGTTACATGATGAACCGCATCCGGCATAATTCTCCATCACCGATCCAATGCCTACGAACTTTTCACATATTGTTCTTCGCTTATTTACTTTTCCGTTGCTACTGTTACAATCATTACAAAACCCAAAAATATTACTTTTGCTACCGTTACCGTTACTTCCATATTACTTTGCTACTAAATACTTTGCTGCAGATACTAAGTTATCCAGGTGTGGTTGAATTGACAACTCAACTGCTAATACTTGAGAATATTCTTTGGCTCCCCTTGTGTCGAATCAATAAATTTGGGTTGAATACTCTACCGTCGAAAACTGTTGCGATCCCCTATACTTGTGGGTTATCAATAGCCTGCTGGGAACCGCAGGCCTTTAAGCCATCTCCCGGGCGGGCAAAAAGGATGCGCCCTCGCGGGGCACCTGATCATCATCCCGTGGACAAGAAAATCAAGCCCTTTACGGGACATAGAATTGTCTTCGAGGAATGGCTCGATAGGCCCTGTCAAATACACATGACGCCGAATACCAAACCAACGCACAGCCTACGGGCATGTTGGATACTCCGGCAGGTGGCCAAGAGCGGCAAGGGTATCCTCACCAACACTACCCCAGAGAAGTACTCTTCGGAGGACGACGATTTCAAAGTATTCACGGTCTTCGAGACCTTCTCATCAAATAATCGGCGCAAAAGGGCGCTCCGTGACCTCGCCGAAGTCTGCCAAATAACTACAATAAACCCTTGGAACGATACGGCGATTAATTTCAATGCCGATGATGAACCAAGGTCCCGCTCAGTCCGGGCACCAGCCGGTTTGGTCCTAAACCCAATCATGGACGGCTTTCGGCTCACTAAAGTGTTAATGGACGGTGGCAGCGGACTAAACCTCATCTTTGAGGACATGCTCAATAAAATTCAAATGGACAGGAGTTGCATTGAGCAGAGCAATACATCCTTTAGGGGAATCATTCCCAGCAGGGAAGCGAGATGCTCAGGGGAAATTAAACTGGATGTGGTATTCGGCACACCAGAAAACTATAGGTCCGAAGAGATAATCTTCCAGGTGGCTCCTTTCAACAGCGGATATCATGCTCTGTTAGGGCGAGATGCATTCACACGCTTTCAAGCTATACCTCATTATGGGTATATGAAGCTCAAAATGCCCGGGCCCAATGGTGTTATCACTATCTCCAGTGATCCGTACATAGCACTCTGCACCAAAAATAAAACCACATCCCTGGCCCTTGAGGCATTGTCCGAAGCCCTAGAAGTTGAGGAACTCACCGCTCTGCGTTCCACAGTGGAGAGGGACGACGTAATTCTTGACAAAAGTCCTAAATCCACCTCTTTCAAGCCAGCTGACGAAATAGTTAAATTTCAAGTCCACCCGACGGATCCTAAGAAAACAGCTTCCATTGGGGCACAACTGGACCCGACGGTCGAAGCCGCATTACGCGCGTTCTTGTGCGAGAACTGGGACATCTTCGCCTGGAACCCCTCGGATATGCCAGGAATCCCACGTGCGCTGGCCGAACATAGTCTCAATATACTGAAGGGATACAAGCCATTCAAGCAAACGCTCCGGCGATTTTCCAAACCCAAACGACAGGCTATGGGGGAGGAGCTAGCAAACCTGGTCATGGTACCAAAGAAGGATAAATCCTGGCGCCTGTGTGTTGATTTCGAAGACCTTAACTAGGCCTGCCCTAAGGACCCCTTCCCACTACCTCGCATCGACCAGATTATTGATGCAACTGCGGGACACGATTCACTGTGTTTCCTCGACGCATACTCCAGATACCATCAAATTAAGATGAAGGAATCCGACCAAGCCGCAACGGCATTCATCACCCCGTATGGGCCTTTCTGCTTCAACACTATGCCTTTCGGGCTCAAGAACGCCGGCGCCACTTACCAACGCATGATTCAAACATGCCTGGAAAAGCAAATTGGCAAGACTGTGGAGGCATATGTAGATGACGTAGTCATCAAAACCAAGCATGCTGAATCATTGGTGGATGACTTACGCCTTACATTCAACAACCTTCGAACATATGACATAAGGCTCAATCCAGAAAAGTGGGTTTTCGGCGTTCTCGCTGGCAAACTGCTCGGGTTTATTGTCTCCAATAGAGGAATTGAAGCAAACCCAGCCAAAATCCGAGCCCTGTCACAATTGGCAACACCAACTGACCTCGAGCAGGTCCAAAAACTAGTTGGGTGCGTGGCAGCTTTGAGCCGCTTTATCTCTAGACTAGGAGAAAAGGCATTGCCATTGTACCGCCTGCTCCGACGCGCCGACCACTTTGCATGGACGGACGCTGCAATAGCCGGACTGGAGGAAATAAAAACTTTGCTAGCAAGCAACCCCATCCTGGCCGCACCAAACGTCGGCAAACCAATGTTGCTCTACATATCTGCAACCCACCAGGTGGTGAGTGCGGTGCTCGTCGTTGAACAAGAGGAAGAGGGGCATAAGTTCCCACTCCAAAAACCAGTATACTACGTATCGACGGTCCTTACACCATGCAAATCCCGATACCCGCATTATCAGAAGATAGCATATGCGGTCTTTATGACATCCCGCAAACTGCAACACTACTTTCAAGAATGCTCAAGTACGGTGGCCTCAGAAGTACCACTCAATGATATTATAAACAACTGGGACGCCACCAGTCGGATTGCCAAATGGGCCATTGAGCTCTTACCATTTGAAATAACGTACAAACCACGCTGAGCCATTAAATCTCAGGTGTTGGCTGACTTCGTCGCCGAATGGACAGAGGCCGAACTCCCTAAAGAGTACGACACGTATTCCAACTGGGTGATGCACTTCGATGGCTCCAAAATGCTAGCCGGACTTGGGGCTGGTGTCCTTTTGACATCCCCCACAGGAGATACAGTCCGTTATGTGCTCCAAATACTGTATACAGACTCTAACAATGCAGCCGAATACGAGGCCCTGTTGCATGGTCTCCGGATGGCTGTCTCCATGGGCATACAACACCTTGAGGTGCGCGGGGATTCAAACCTTGCAATATCCCAAATAAACGGAGATTCGACGCAAAAGACCCGAAGATGGCGGCTTACCGCAATGCCGTACTCAAAATATCATCTCGGTTTGAGGGGCTCGAGTTTCATCACGTGGCTCGAGAGAGTAATCAAGCCGCAGACATCCTTGCTTGCATGGGCGCTAAACGCGACCCCGTCCCACCCAACACCTTTGTGGAAAGGCTCTTCAAGCCATCCGTGGTGTGGCAGGACGAGAGCGGCAACACTAGTCCGGAGCCGATCATACCCCCAGATTCCGAACACAGTTCTGATATCATCGGGGGCTCGGGCACCGAAATAACACCATCGGCCCATGAAATCATGGCTGTAATTGCCCCATGGACTGAGCCTTTCCTTGCCTACCTGACTAGGAATGAGCTCCCCGAGGATCATATTAAGGCCTGTTGTATCGTTCGTCGCTCGAAGGCCTACAAGGTTCATGAAGGAGAACTGTACAAGAAAAGTACTACCAGAGTCCTTCAAAGATGCATCTCCGAAGAAGAGGGACAACAACTCTTGGCTGAAATACACGCTGGTCTTGGCGGCCATCACCCCGCAGCTCGGGCCCTTGTAAGCAAGGCCTTCCATACGTGTTTATTTTGGCCCACGGCCCGAGTAGATACACATGACCTCATACAGCGCTGCGTTGGATGCCAGCTTTTCGCTAATCAAAGCCATATGCCGCCCACTGCCCTACGAACAATCCCCGTCACCCTTCGCATCATGGGTATTCAAAGAATTCATACTAACAACATTGCAGTCATGCTCATCATTCACATATTTTATGCCAAGCATTCTATGTAATTCTTCTTCTAGTACTTGAGCACAATTTTCCTTCCCATCATTTTCACAAAAAAATTAAAAAGATGAAGCATATGAGGCACCCTTAATTCCATTTTTTTGTAGTTTTCTTTTATAAACTAAACTAGTGCTAAAATAAGAAATAAAAAGATTCGATTGCGAGATCTAAAGATATACCTTCAAGCACTCACCTCCCCGGCAACAGCGCCAGAAAAGAGCTTGATGTCTACTAGACAACCTTCTTCTTGTAGCCGTTGTTGGGCCTCCAAGTGCAGAGGTTTGTAGGACAGTCGAAAATTTCCCTCAAGTGGATGACCTAAGGTTTATCAATCCGTGGGAGGTGTAGGATGAATATGGTCTCTCTCAAGAAACCCTGCAACCAAATAACAAAGAGTCTCTTGTGTCCCCAACACACCCAATACAATGGTAAATTGTATAGGTGCACTAGTTCGGCGAAGAGATGGTGATACAAGTGCAATATAGATGGTAGATATAGGATTTTGTAATCTGAAAATATAAAAACAGCAAGGTAACAAGCAATAAAAGTGAGCGTAAACGGTATTGCAATGCTAGGAAACAAGGCCTAGGGTTCATACTTCCACTAGTGCAAGTTCTCTCAACAATAATAACATAATTGGATCATATAACTATCCCTCAACATGCAACAAAGAGTCACTCCAAAGTCACTAATAGCGGAGAACAAACGAAGAGATTATGGTAGGGTACGAAACCACCTCAAAGTTATTCTTTCGGATCGATCTATTCAAGAGTCCGTAGTAAAATAACACGAAGCTATTCTTTCCATTCGATCTATCATAGAGTTCGTACTAAAATAACACCGTAAGAAACAAATCAACCAAAACCCTAATGTCACCTAGATACTGCAATGTCACCTCAAGTATCCGTGGGTATGATTATACAATATGCATCACACAATCTCTGATTCATCTATTCAAACCAACACAAAGAACTTCAAAGAGTGCCCCAAAGTTTCTACCGGAGAGTCAAGACGAAAACGTGTGCCAACCCCTATGCATAGGTTCATGGGCGGAACCCGCAAGTTGATCACCAAAACATACATCAAGTGGATCAATAGAATACCCCATTGTCACCACGGGTATCCCACGCAAGACATACATCAAGTGTTCTCAAATCCTTAAAGACTCAATCCAATAAGATAACTTCAAAGGGAAAACTCAATCCATTACAAGAGAGTAGAGGGGGAGAAACATCATAAGATCCAACTATAATAGCAAAGCTCATGATACATCAACATCATATCACCTCAAGAACACGAGAGAGAGAGAGAGAGATCAAACACATAGCTACTGGTACATACCCTCAGCCCCGAGGGTGAACTACTCCCTCCTCGTCATGGAGAGCACCGGGATGATGAAGATGGCCACCGGTGAGGGTTCCCCCCTCCGGCAGGGTGCCGAAACAGGGTCCTGATTGGTTTTTGGTGGCTACAGAGGCTTGCGGCAGCGGAACTCCCGATCTATTCTGTTCCCCGATGGTTTTAGGGTATATCCATATATATAGGCGAAAGAAGTCGGTCAGGGGAGCCACGAGGGCCCCACGAGGGTGGAGGGCGCGCCCAGGGGGGTGGGCGCACCCCCTGCCTCGTGCCTTCCTCGTTGCTTCCCTTACATACACTCCAAGTCTTCTGGATTGCTTCCGTTCCAAAAATAACTCTCCTGAAGGTTTCACTCCGTTTGGACTCCGTTTGATATTCCTTTTCTGCGAAACACTGAAACAAGGGAAAAACAGAAAGTGGCACTGGGCTCTGGGTTAATAGGTTAGTCCCAAAAATAATATAAAAGTGTTTAATAAAGCCCATAAACATCCAAAACAGATAATATAATAGCATGGAACAAAAAAAAATTATAGATACGTTGGAGACGTATCAGCATCCCCAAGCTTAATTCCTGCTCGTCCTCGAGTAGGTAAATGGTAAAAACAGAATTTTTGATGTGGAATGCTACCTAGCATATTCCTTAATGTAATTCTCTTTATTGTGGCAAGAATATTTAGATCCAAAAGATTCAAGATAAAAGTTTAATATTGACATGAAAACAATAATACTTCAAGCATACTAACAAAGCAATCATGTCTTCTCAAAATAACATGGCCAAAGCAAGCTATCCCTACAAAATCATATAGTCTGGCTATGCTCTATCTTCATCACACAAAATATTTAAATCATGCACAACCCCGATGACAAGCCAAGCAATTGTTTCATACTTTTGATGTTCTCAAACTTTTTCAATCTTCACGCAATACATGAGCGTGAGCCATGGACATAGCACTATAGGTGGAATAGAATGGTGGTTGTGGAGAAGACAAAAAAGGAGAAGATAGTCTCACATCAACTAGGCATATCAACGGGCTATGGAGATGCCCATCAATAGATATCAATGTGAGTGAGTAGGGATTGCCATGCAACGGATGCACTAGAGCTATAAGTGTATGAAAGCTCAACAAAAGAAACTAAGTGGGTGTGCATCCAACTCGCTTGCTCACGAAGACCAAGGACATTTTGAGGAAGCCCATCATTGGAATATACAAGCCAAGTTCTATAATGTAAAATTCCCACTAGTATATGAAAGTGACAACATAGGAGACTCTCTATCATGAAGATCATGGTGCTACTTTGCAGCACAAGTGTGGTAAAAGGATAGTAGCATTGTCCCTTCTCTCTTTTTCTCTCATTTTAATTTTTTTTATTTTTTTTATTTGGGCCTTTTCTCTTTTTTTATGGCCTCTTTTTTTTAGTCTGGAGTCTCATCCCGACTTGTGGGGGAATCATAGTCTCCATCATCCTTTCGTCACTGGGACAATGCTCTAATAATGAAGATCATCACACTTTTATTTACTTACAACTCAAGAATTACAACTCGATACTTAGAACAAAATATGACTCTATATGAATGCCTCCGGCGGTGTACCGGGATGTGCAATGACTCATGAGTGACATGTATTAAAGAATTATGAAAGGTGGCTTTGCCACAAATACGATGTCAACTACATGATCATGCAAAGGAATATGACAATGATGGAGCGTGTCATAATAAACGGAATGGTGGAAAGTTACATGGCAATATATCCCGGAATGGCTATGGAAATGCCATAATAGGTAGGTATGGTGGCTGTTTTGAGGAAGGTATATGGTGGGTGTATGATACCGGCGAAAGGTGCGTGGTATTAGAGAGGCTAGCAATGGTGGAAGGGTGAGAGTGCGTATAATCCATGGACTCGACATTAGTCATAAAGAACTCATATACTTGTTGCAAAAATCTATTAGTTATCGAAACAAAGTACTACGCACATGCTCCTAGGGGGATAGATTGGTAGGAAAAGACCATCGCTCGTCCCCGACCGCCACTCATAAGGAAGACAATCAATAAATAAATCATGCTCCGACTTCATCACATAACGGTTCACCATACGTGCATGCTACGGGAATCACAAACTTTAACACAAGTATTTCTCAAATTCACAACTACTCAACTAGCATGACTCTAATATTACCATCCTCATATCTCAAAACAATCATAAGGAATCAAACTTCACATAGTATTCAATGCACTTTATATGAAAGTTTTTATTATTTCCCTCTTGGATGCCCATCATATTAGGACTATATTCATAACCAAAGCAAACTACCATGCTGTTCTAAAGACTCTCAAAATAATATAAGTGAAGCATGAGAGTTCATATATTTCTTCAAAATAAATCCACCGTCGTGCTCTAAAAGATATAAGTGAAGCACTAGAGCAAACGACAAACTACTCTGAAAGATATAGGTGAAGATCAATGAGTAGTCGAATAATTATGCAACTATGTGAAGACTCTCTAATATTTAAGAAGTTCAGATCTTAGTATTTTATTCAAACAGCAAGCAAAGCTAAAGAAAATAAAACGACGCTCCAAGCAAAACACATATCATGTGGTGAATAAAAATATAGCTCCAAGTAAAGTTACCGATGAACGAAGACGAAAGAGGGGATGCCATCCGGGGCATCCCCAAGCTTAGACACTTGGTTATCCTTGAATATTACCTTGGGGTGCCTTGGTCATCCCCAAGCTTAGGCTCTTGCCACTCCTTATTCCATAGTCCATCGAATCTTTACCCAAAACTTGAAAACTTCACAACACAAAACTTAATAGAAAACTCGTAAGCTCCGTTAGCGAAAGAAAACAAAACACCACTTCAAGGTACTGTAATGAACTCATTCTTTATTTATATTGGTGTTAAACCTACTGTATTCCAACTTCTCTATGGTTTATAAACTATTTTACTAGCCATAGATTCATCAAAATAAGCAAGCAACACAATGAAAACAGAATCTATCAAAAACAGAACAGTCTGTAGTAATCTGTATCAAACGTATACTTCTGGAACTCCAAAAATTCTAAAATAAATTGGTGGGCCTGAGGAATTTTTCTAGTAATCATCTGCAAAAAGAATCAACTAAATAGCACTCTCCAGCAAAAGGTTGAAGCTAATCTCGTGAGCGCTAAAATTTCTGTTTTTTACAGCATGATCATAAAGACTGCACCTAAGTCTTCCCAAAGGTTCTACTTGGCACAAACACTAATTAAAACATAAAACCACATCTAACCAGAGTCTAGATGGATTATTTATTACTAAACAGGAGCAAAAAGCAAGGAAAAATAAAATAAAATTGGGTTGCCTCCCAACAAGCGCTAACGTTTAACGCCCCTAGCTAGGCATGATGATTTCAATGATGCTCACATAAAAGATAAGAATTGAAACATAAAGAGAGCATCATGAAGAATATGACTAGCACATTTAAGTCTAACCCACTTCCTATGCATAGGGATTTTGTGAGCAAACAACTTATGGGAACAATAATCAACTAGCATAGGAAGACAAAACAAGCATAACTTCAAAACTTTAAGCACATAGAGAGGAAACTTGATATTATTGCAATTTCTACAAGCATATGTTCCTCCCACATACTAATTTTCAGTAGCATCATGAATGAATTCAACAATATAACCAGCACCTAAAGCATTCTTTTCATGATCTACAAGCATAGAAAATTTATTACTCTCCACATAAGCAAATTTCTTCTCATGAATAGTAGTGGGAGCAAACTCAACAAAATAACTATCATGTGCTTGAAAATTAAGATCAAGATGACAAGTTTCATGATTATCATTATTCTTTAAAGCATTTGTGTCATCACAATAATCATCATAGATAGGAGGCAAGCTTTTATCATAGTAAATTTGCTCATCAAAGCTTGGGGGACAAAAAATATCATCTTCATCAAACATAGCTTCCCCAAGCTTGTGGCTTTGCATATCATTAGCATCATGGGTATTCAAATAATTCATACTAACAACATTGCAGTCATGCTCATCATTCACATATTTTATGCCAAGCATTCTATGTAATTCTTCTTCTTGTACTTGAGCACAATTTTCCTTCCCATCATTTTCACAAAAGACATTAAAAAGATGAAGCATATGAGGCACCCTTAATTCAATTTTTTGTAGTTTTCTTTTATAAACTAAACTAGTGCTAAAACAAGAAACAAAAAGATTCGATTGCGAGATCTAAAGATATACCTTCAAGCACTCACCTCCCCGGCAACGGCGCCAGAAAAGAGCTTGTTGTCTACTACACAATCTTCTTCTTGTAGACGTTGTTGGGCCTCCAAGTGCAGAGGTTTGTAGGACAGTAGCAAATTTCCCTCAAGTGGATGACCTAAGGTTTATCAATCCGTGGGAGGTGTAGGATGAAGATGGTCTCTCTCAAGCAACCCTGCAACCAAATAGCAAAGAGTCTCTTGTGTCCCCAACACACCCAATACAATGGTAAATTGTATAGGTGCACTAGTTCGGCGAAGAGATGGTGATACAAGTGCAATATAGATGGTAGATATAGGATTTTGTAATCTGAAAATATAAAAACAGCAAGGTAACAAGCAATAAAAGTGAGCGTAAACGGTATTGCAATGCTAGGAAACAAGGCCTAGGGTTCATACTTTCACTAGTGCAAGTTCTCTCAACAATAATAACATAATTGGATCATATAACTATCCCTCAACATGCGACAAAGAGTCACTCCAAAGTCACTAATAGCGGAGAACAAACGAAGAGATTATGGTAGGGTACAAAACCACCTCAAAGTTATTCTTTCGGATCGATCTATTCAAGAGTCCGTAGTAAAATAACACGAAGCTATTCTTTCCGTTCGATCTATCATAGAGTTCGTACTAAAATAACACCTTAAGACACAAATCAACCAAAACCCTAATGTCACCTAGATACTGCAATGTCACCTCAAGTATCCGTGGGTATGATTATACGATATGCATCACACAATCTCAGATTCATCTATTCAAACCAACACAAAGAACTTCAAAGAGTGCCCCAAAGTTTCTACCGGAGAGTCAAGACGAAAACGTGTGCCAACACCTATGCATAGGTTCATGGGCCGAACCCGCAAGTTGATCACCAAAACATACATCAAGTGGATCAATAGAATACCCCATTGTCACCACGGGTATCCCACGCAAGACATACATCAAGTGTTCTCAAATCCTTACAGACTCAATCCGATAAGATAACTTCAAAGGGAAAACTCAATCCATTACAAGAGACTAGAGGGGGAGAAACATCATAAGATCCAACTATAATAGCAAAGCTCACGATACATCAAGATCATATCACCTCAAGAACACGAGAGAGAGAGAGATCAAACACATAGCTACTGGTACATACCCTCAGCTCCGAGGGTGAACTACTCCCTCCTCGTCATGGAGAGCGCCGGGATGATGAAGATGGCCACCGGTGAGGGTTCCCCCCTCCGGCAGGGTGCCGGAACAGGGTCCTGATTGGTTTTTGGTGGCTACAGAGGCTTGCGGCGGCGGAACTCCCGATCTATTCTGTTCCCCGATGGTTTTAGGGTATATTGATATATATAGGCGAAAGAAGTCGGTCAGGGGAGCCACGAGGGCCCCACGAGGGTGGAGGGCGCGCCCCTGCCTCGTGCCTTCCTCGTTGCTTCCCTTACATACACTCCAAGTCTTCTGGATTGCTTCCGTTCCAAAAATAACTCTCCCAAAGGTTTCATTCCGTTTGGACTCCGTTTGATATTCCTTTTCTGCGAAACACTGAAACAAGGAAAAAAACAGAAATTGGCACTAGGCTCTGGGTTAATAGGTTAGTCCCAAAAATAATATAAAAGTGTTTAATAAAGCGCATAAACATCCAAAACAGATAATAAAATAGCATGGAACAATTAAAAATTATAGATACGTTGGAGACGTATCACCTACGTTCCCGCTTGTTCGGCTAGGGCATAAAGGGAGCACCTCTGCGATTGTTACAGCTGGGTTATCCGGACGTGTACCTCAGATGGGTGAAGTCGAAAGCTAGCATTCTTAAGGGAATGATTGGTCGGTGAGCAAAAGACGAATTTCCCTTGTTGCAATACAAAACCCCAAACTATAACGCGTACTGTGATTTTTTAGCATCACAGCTTCGGTATGCACAAAAAAAACCGCATACTGGCCCAGGGAGAGGAACCCTTAATGGAACTATTCTCTCTGGAAGATTTTTCTTACAATCAAATGTAATATAACATGACTCCTCGAATACAACTTGTCTGTTCAAGCAACTATGACCGGACTGCCTTGTTTCTGAACATACTTTGGTGTTTACCTACGGTATAGTATTCGGGAAACACTCCAAACCTAGGGTTTTCGGAGGTCGAAGCAGAAAGTCTGCCATAACAATCGTTTACAAATTCGGCTGGAGACAAGTTTGTCGATAAAAGTACATTGCTACTTGGAATTAAAAACTTCTTCTTCCTCTAGACCCTCTAACAGGTTGTCTAGTTTACAATCTTGTTGGGAAAACTTGGCGGCCACCTTCACTTGGTCATACACCAGGCTGACCGGAATTCTTGTCCATCGGATCCTCGAGGTCCGACCCGCGCCATATGATTTGGATCAAGTTCGGTGTACCATGTTTTTACCATGGCCCAGGCTTCCCGAGCACCTTCTCGGCATGCCGATATCTTCCATAGCCCAATACAGCGCCGAGCTCCCTTGAATAAATTCACGAGTTCCTCCATACTTCCTGGAGGAGAATCGGCTGGCCATAAAGCCTTAGCGATGTTTCTCATTGCCTTCCGCGCTCACTCATGCACCTTGGACAGCTCTTGTAGCAGGTTGCCTTGAAATTCGGACACCTCTTCTTCGGGCCGCCCAGTCAACACACCTACAGAAATAAACTTGTTAGGATTCGCATCAGCGAACTGTACGACAGTAATTTAAAAGGCATACTGAATATGCCGCCTCTCAGCTTTCTATTCTCCTTTAAGGCGTCCGCCAGTTGGGCTCGCATGTCTTTCAGCTCTTGGCCGAGCTGGGTGTTGGCATCCTGCAGCTTGTTCTTCTCGTCCCTGGTCCGTGTCAGTACGCGTTGACCAGCGGCCTCTTGCCTTTCGGTATGTTCTTTGTCTGCCTGCGCGGCCTTTAGTTTCTCTTCCAGCTGATCTGACGATCCTGCCATCGTAAAATACAACAGTTTTTATTCGCATAAACATTGTTGGCACATGATTATGTTACAGAAGGGGACATTACTAGTCGGTGCCTCCTTGGATTTCTCCAGTTTGGCGGTAACATCAGTCAGCTGGGTCCGACACTGTTCTAGCTCCCGAGATAGCATGTTGTTGTTCTTCATGAGTACCTGATCATACATCGATCCTTAAAATCAGTTGCTTCAACTGTTTTCAAGTCTCGGGGGATACTGGTATATGGCTATTAAATATACACAAAATGATCTTACCCGCATATCCTTTGAAAGCTGGTAAGTGGCTCCAGCAAGCCCATCTCGAGCAGCTCGGATGTATGCATCCGCCGAGCTGAAGGCATTGAATGCCTCTTCAGTAAAATTAGGATCGCGCATAGCTGCCCTCCGGCGCTGATGGTTCATTGCACTCTCCACTCCGGAGTTGGTGACGGATACATTATCCGAATCGTCGGAGAGAGGACAATCCGACATTGCACCCGTATCAACTCTAGCCCTAGAGGCAGGGTCCAGGGTCGAATTGGTGGACATATGTCCAGCAAGGTCTCCGGATACAGTCCGGTGAATTCTCTTCCTGAAATATGGCACAACAGAAAACGTCACAATTCGGTATGTTTGCCGCAGGGCGTATTGAAAACTGTACCTTTTTTATGAAGGTAGGGGCTTGGAAGTATCGCCGTCCGCCTTTCTTTTCAAAGAGCCACCTTGTGTTGGCATCTCCTTCTTAAGGGACGACCGCGATGTGGCGTGGCGAGACGAGCGCCGCCCCTTTGAAGCACGAGATAGTGCAGTGGGTGAGGCGCGATGGGAAAACTCTTTTGGAGGAGACGCTCCCTGGGCACTTACATGAGAAGAAGGGAGAAGGCCGGGGTAATCGGCTACAATGGTCACTTCTGTGCTGTCGTAGGTCGCTGATAGAAGACCACCTCCTTGAGCTCCACGCATATATCCGGATCCTCCTCAAATCCGGGATCCAGGTCCCGAATATGGTCCTCCGGCTACGGAGCAGGGCTATAGATCCCCGCGGTGGCCTTCCTCCATTCCTGTTAAAAGTGGTCGGGTTAAGTTCAACTAGTTGCGACTCAGGAAGAGGATTGAGTGAGGTTCTGGATTAAAAGCTTACCCAGCTAGGGGGGTTGTACATGGAAAAGCCCTCTCAGCACTTAAGGCGAGTGAATTCTTCTTTCTCCCCTTTATAAAGATCAGCCAACATGGCGGCCAGGGCGGCGAAGTTGTCCGGACCCTTGCGCCCGTAGTGAGATGTATCATCCTCCCCGTTGTAGTTCCACATGGGGAGTCCTCTGGATTGGAGTGGCTGAACACCTCGCGTTATGGAAACCGCCATGACCTCAATTATGGACAGTCCGGATTGGGCGAGTATTTTTATCTTGTCCATTAACATCTTAACCTCCTCACTATCTACCACCTCGAGGCTCCGGGGGCGCCAGCTGTGGCACTTTTTTAACGGAGCATTGGAAAATTCAGGAAGACCTCATCGGATTGGGTCCGAGAGAATGACATGTTCAATATAAAACCACTCCGAGGGCCACTCTTCGGATGCCTTCTTCGGAGTGCCGGATAGGTATCCTGTCTCGGCTATGCGCCATACTTCGGCACCACCCACCTCGAATATGGATCCCTTTTGGGAGCGAGGGACGAGGCAGAAAAGCTTCCTCCATAGCTCGAAATGGGCCTCGCAGCCTAGGAACAGCTCACAAAGAGCGAGGAAGCCCGCGATGTGCAGAATGTAGCCCGGTGTGAGATTGTGCAATTGGAGGCCATAGTACTCCAGGAGACCTCGGAGGGAAGGATGGATTGGAAATCCAACACCTCTTAAGAGAAAGGAAATGAAGCACACTCGCTCCCCTTCTGAAGGATTCGGGAAATTTTCTGCCAGGGCTTCGCCGGTAAAGAATTTAATCTCGCCCGAACGGGGACTAGATCCGCAGGGGGGAGATAGCCCTACACCTGGAGCTTGGTTAGCTGGGCATGGGATACAAAGCAACTCTCCCAATCGCCTTTTTGAGGGTCGTGGGGGCGGGAGGAAGAGCTAGGAGAGCTGGCCATGACTGCGTGGTTTCTCGAGGCATGTTCAAAGGATTTTTGCCTGGTATGGAATGGCATCTGAGATCTAATCTCCTTAAATAGACACCTTCTGTACGCTGTTGAGGGGTTATCTGTAAAAGCGCTTGGACGCTTCGTATTCATTTGCCACGTGGAAGCTGAGACGGCAGAAGCACAGAAGCCGAAGGGTACAACATTTAATGAAAACTGAGCTGTTCGAAGAATTCACCTTACCAAGACCGAAGATGTAAGGACCGAATATAGCCCTTCGGTTCAGATGCTCTGGAGTATTCGGTGGAGGAACCCGCCTTGCAATGCCGAAGACAATTTGCGCGCCAAACACGTCGTCATTGAAGACTGGTTCGGGGGCTACTCAGGGAGTCCTGGATTACGGGGTCCTCGGGTGTCTGGGCTATGTGACATGGGCCGGACTAATGGGCCGTGAAGATACAAGACGGAAGACTTCCCCCGCGTCCGGATGGGACTCTCCTTGGCGTGGAAGGCAAGCTTGGCATGCGGATATGAAGATTCCTGTCACATCCCTAGCTTCTGACATTGCACTAGGCTAACTTCATGTGTGCATCATGTTTAAACTTTGAAAGAAACTTGAAATGGGGATTGCCTAAACCCTAGCATTAAAGGAATTCACTAGGTTCAACCAAAATATTTCCAGTAAATCCAAATGGCTTTAAAAAATGTTCATCATTCTTGGAAAATGCTGGAAACAGTAACCAGAGGTGATGCACATTTTTCCATGACATATTTGGGCTCTGGATTAAATCATACTCTATTTGCATTTGGGCATTTAAATGCTATTAAATATTTTAAATGCTCAAATAATCATAAACTAAAATGTTTACTGTGGGATATATTCCCAACAGTGATCATGAGTAGTTTCATGATTTTTGGAAGTGTATAAGTATTTTTAATAAAGCCCTAAAGACTACAGAATATTAGAAAACAGAAACAAATAAAAAGAGAGAGAGAGAGAGGAAGCCCACCTGGGCCACTTACCTGGCCTAGCTCCTTCAGCTGGCCCAGCCCACCTGGCAAGTGCCAGTCGTCTTCCACCTCGCGCCAGTCGGACGCGGAGCGCGTGCCCGTAGCTCGCCACCTCCTGCTTGCCGCTGACCGCCTGGAGCTGGCTAAGGGCGCCACGCAACCCCTCTGGCCCTCTCTCACTCTCCCCGTGCTCCTCCTCCCCTCTGTCTCTCTCCCACGCGCACGGCTGAACGCCACCGTCGCCGCCGCTCGTCGTTGCCGTGTCCACCGCCTCCCCCTTGCTTCCCCGACCAGTCCAGGAGCTCCGCCACATCGTCCCCGACCTCTCCGCCAAGTCAAGCAAGCCGGGACGCACCGCAGCACTGCCTTGTCGCCGTCTTCAACCTCGGACCGCCGGAGATCCCTCTCGCCGCCCCGCTCGCTCTGGTGCTTCCCCGAGCACGCCGAGGCCACCTCTGCACTCGCCATGAGCTCCTCTACCGATTCCCCCTTCTCCCATGTCCATTAGCTCATCGTAGCCTTCGTTTCCGTCGAGACCGAGACCTCACCGGCGCCGGACTTGACGCCGTCGTCGTTTTGGTTCACCTCCGTTTAAACCGAGCACGTAGCCGTGCTCAGTGCACCCCCAGGAGGCCATAGCACCCCTCCGCACCCCGTGTCTTGCTCCCTAACGCCGCCCCCGTGCTAACCCGAACTCCGGCCGCCGCCTTGGAGCTCGCCGTCGTCGGCTCCGGCCACCATAGGACCGGCCGCCACCACCACTCGACGTGCGCCTGCAAGAGCTCTCCAATGAGCCCAGGAACGGCCTCGTCCGTGCCCTGTGGGCGTTTTCCGAGCCGCGCCGCCGTCTCGGGCCTCGCCAGCGTCGAGTCGCCGGCGTGTTTGACCTTGTTTGACCCGGTTTGACCCCAGTTTGACTCCCCCTGAGTCACTGACGTGTGGGCCCATGCTCTTAACTAAACTAGATTAGTATTAGTTTAGCGCTAATTAATCTGGATTAGTTAGGTTAGTCACTGACAGGCAGGTCCCACTGGTCAGGTTTGACCTGGACCGTCTCCGTTGACCACTGACGTCACAATGACGCAATGCTGATGCAATATTTGATTTCTGGATTTAAAATAATTCAGAAATTCCAGAAATGTAGCAAACTTCTAAATCATAGAAAATAATCTATAACTCAGATTGAAAAGATTTATATATGAAAAATGATCAGAAAAATCCAATCTATCCATCTGTACTGGTTTCATGCATGTCTAAACAACTTAACCTTGCTGTTTAGTTCAGAACATGATAAGGCACTATTTAAATTCATAATTTGAGTTTGGGATTGAACCTTTGGTTCAAAAAGACCCAAACCCATCTGTTTGTAGTTGCATTAGCCAAAACACATTCATATTGCCATGTCTTAGCATGCATCATAATTGTTGCATTGCATTGATTGTGTTCTTCCTTGTTTGCCGGTGGTTGTCCCCTCTCGATAGACGTGGTTCCGACGATGAGTTCGATGACACTGATGAAGAGCTATATGATCTTCGGAAGTGCCAGGCAAGCAAACCCCCTTGTTCATTCCGATACAATCCCACTCTCTCGCTCCTGCTCTCTTTTACTGCATTAGGACAACAACGATTCATCTGTTACTTGCTGCGGTAGTTGAACCCCTTATCCTCTGCATGACCTATCATTGCCACAGTAAATAGATGAAGCCCACTAGCATGAGTAGGAGTTGTTTGAGCCCTGATGTGCCTACTCATTCATGCTTGTTTGTCATGCCTGCTACTGCTTAGAGTTGGGTCGGGTCTGATTCATCGAGGATGAATTGGAGCAGTGATGAACATGTCCTACTGTGTGTGAGCTAAGTGTGTGAACATGATTTGGTAAAGGTAGCGGTGAGAGGCCATGTAGGAGTACATGGTGGGTTGTCTCATTGAAGCTGTCCTCAGGAACCGAGTTCTGTGTTTGTGATCCATGATACAGTTACTACCACGCATTGGGCCCGAAACCAATGGACCCTCTCGGCTTCTTAATCACCCTTGTCCTCTGTCCAGGAGTTGCAAGTAGTTTCTGGTGTTTGTAGTATGCTGGAGGCCGTGGGCAGCGCTGACCCGAGGGGTGGGCTGTGATGCGGTAGGCACGTGGCTGGGCATGCCGGGTGCCCGTTTGGTGTCTCGGAACCTTGTACACATCGTTCGGGGCCGTATGTGGAAACCTCGGCCGGACTCCCTGCGGATGGAACCTGAATAGGCGATAAACCTGGACTAGAGACTTGAGTGTTTAGGTAGGCTGTGGCGACACCCACGTTGGGCTTCCGCTTGAAGGTTGCCGAGTACATGTCGTGTAAACGGCGGTAAGTGGTGAGAGCCTGTGTGACGAAGTACACCCCTGCAGGGTTAATATGATCTATTCGAATAGCCGTGTCCGCGGTAAAGGACTTCTGGGTTGCCTATAATAGTTCATAGACAAGTGAAAGTGGATACTCTAAAATGCGCAAGATAAGCGTGAGTGCTATGGATGGCGTTCTCGTAGGGAGACGGGAGCGGATCCATAGTGGAGTATTGATATGGTGAATATGTGGACTCGTGTGCGCCACCTCAAAAGAGTTACTTGCAGTCGTAGCTAGGATAGCCACCGAGTCAAAGCTGGCTTGCTGCAGTTAAACTCCACCACCCCCTTTGTTGATACCGATGCATATGTAGCTAGTTCTGATGTAAGTCTTGCTGGGTACATTTGTACTCACGTTTGCTTAATTTATGTTTTTGCAGAGAGACTTCAGTCTCGCTAGTAGTTCCGCGTGGACTTCAACGTTTAGCTTGTTACCTCAGCTACGATCTTGTGCCCTCCGCAGGATCTAGTAGATAGTCAGGCTTCTCAGCCTTTTTCATTTATAGTTGTCTGTACTCAGACATGTTAAGCTTCCGCATGTGTTTGACTTGTATGCTCTGAATGCTGGGTCGAGAGACCCATGTTTGTAATATCTGGCTCTTCGGAGCCTAATGAATAAGTACTTGAGTCGTAGAGTTATGTTGTGATGCCATGTTGTATTTACACATATCGAGCATATTGCGTGTATGATTGAAATGCTTGGTATGTGTGTGATCCGACAACCTAGTTGTTTATCCTTGGTAGCCTCTCTTATGGGGAAATGTAGTCTTGTGCTTCCATGAGCCATAGTAGTCCGCTACAGCCCGGTTCACCGGAGTCCTGCTAGCCCAGCACTACTGCTCCGGACACCTGACTGGCCGGCATGTGATTCACTTCGTTCCTGTGTCTGTCCCTTTGGGGAAATGTCACGCGGTGACATCCGGAGTCCTGCCTAGCCTGCTACAGCCCGGGTTCCCGGAGTCCTGTTAGCCTAGTGCTACAGCCCGGATTCACACGCTGCTGACCGACACGTTCGATGTTGATTCATGTATGCCTGTCCCCATACGTTAGTGCCGCTTTGGGTTCATGACTAGCCATGTCGGCCCGGGTTCTCTGTCATATGGATGCTAGCGACACTATCATATACGTGAGCCAAAAGGCGCAAACGGTCCCGGGCCATGGTAAGGCGACACCCGTGGGAATACCGTGCATGAGGCCGCAAAGTGATATGAGGTGTTACAGGCTAGATCGGTGTGACTTAGAATCGGGGTCCTGACAATTCCTTTCTCTGTAAACCGACTCTGTACAACCCTAGCCCCCTCTGGTGTCTATATAAATCAGAGGGTTTAGTCCGTAGAGGCAATCATAATCAGACAAGATAGACATCTAGGGTTTAGCCATTACGATCTCGAGGTAGATCAACTCTTGTAACCCCTATACTCTTCAAAGTCAATCAAGCAGGAAGTAGGGTATTACCTCCATCGAGAGGGCCCAAACCTGGGTAAACACCGCGTCCCTGCCTCCTGTTACCTTCGATCCTTAAACGCACAGTTCGGGACCCCCTACCCAAGATCTGCCGGTTTTGATACCGACAGTGATCTCATGGACTTGGAAGTAGTGGCGATGTTTCCTTGAGGCCATAACGAGACCAAAGATCAACTTCTGCACACCAGAGCACCTCGATCTAGCCCCCTGTAACAGGGAGCTGATGAAGTACACTGGGCATTGCACCACTTTCTTCCTTGCCGCCTCCATGGGGTTTCTCTTGTTGCCGTGCTCATCGCTGTCCTGATCCTTCTCTGACTATGCCGGTTTCTGCTCACTTTCCGCCTCATCCACTTTCCGCTGTGCTACCAAGGCCGCACTGACCACCTGGTTGGTTGCCTCCAAGTATACAACAACGGATCTTGAGGTTTGGGGGCAACCAAGGTAGGCACAGAGGACAAGAAGGTCTTCTACTCTTGCAAGGCTGCATCTGCTTCTGTGGTCCACTTCATAGGGCCGGCCTTCTTCAAAATCTTGAAGAACGGCAGGGCGCGCTCGACAGACTTGGAGATGAACCTGCTTAGCGCGGAAACACATCCTGTCAGGCGCCTCACATCCTTAACTATCCTTGGCGCTTGGATCTGCTCGGTGGCCTTGATCTTGTCGGGGTTGGCTTCGATCCCGCGATGGGATACAAAGAACCCAAGCAGCTTGCTGGAGGGAACAGCAAATACACACTTCTCCGGGTTGAGCTTCAGATTGATCTTATGCAGATTATCAAACGTCTCCTCCAAATCTTGAATAAGGATGGCCTTATCCTTGGTCTTGACCACAATATCATCCATATAGGCATGTATGTTTTTGTGTAGCTATGGCTCAAAACCATTCTGGATTGCCCTTGCAAAAGTGGACCTGGCACTCTTTAATCCGAATGGCATACGGACAAAGCAGTACGTACCACACGGAGTGATGAACAACGTCTTCTCTTCATCTTACTTGGACATGAAGATTTGGTGATACCCAGAGCATGCGTCCAGAAAGGAGAGCAAATCACAACCTGAAGTCGAGTCCACAATCTGGTCGATGCGCGACAAGGGAAATGGGTCTTTTGGGCAAGCCTTGTTGAGATCTGTGAAATCTATGCAAAGCCTCCACTTCCCGTTAGCTTTCCGGACTACCACTGGATTTGCCAACCACGTGGGATGTAGTACTCCTCTGACCAAATCAGCTGCCTCAAGCTTCTTGATCTCTTCTGTAATGAACTGCTGTCTTTCCAAAGCCTGCTTTCGGACTTTCTGCTTGACAGGTCGGGCATGTGGGCAGACATCAAGGTGGTGCTCGATTACCTCCCTGGCAACACCGGGGATATCAGATGGTTGCTAGGCAAACACATCGATATTCGCCTGCAGGAAGGCAACGAGCGTGCTTTCCTATTTGTCATCGAGGGTGGCGCTGATAGTGGAAGTACCATCAACGCCAGCCAGCCCTGTTGAGACCTTCTTCACTTGGGGTGCGGCAACCTTGGATCTCTTGCTGTTAGAACACTCCGGCACGTCATCAACAGGTGCCGTGCACTCGGTGGGGGCATGCTTCCCGGACTCTTTGTTGGAGCCCCTATAGCCTCTCTTCTTTCCTTTGCTTTCCTCGGCGGGAGCTGCCTCTGCCGCGACCGCATCCCGGTACATCTTGTCCATACAAATAATTGCATCCTTCTCATCTGATGGGATGGTGATGACTCCCAGTGGCCCAGGCATCTTCAAGGTGTTGTAGGCATAGTGGGATGCCGCCTTGAACCTAGCCAACGCCAGGCGTCCAAGAATCCCATTGTACGGTAGGGGGAGATCAACCACATCAAACACAATCCTCTCAGTCTGGTAGTTCAGTCCTCCCCCAAACGTTACCATCAACGTGATCTTTCCCTTAGGATGGCTCCTGGTGGGATTAACTCCTTGAAACATGCCGGTAACCTCTAGCTCATCCTCTCCTATCTGAAGCTTGCTGATGACTGCCGGGGAAATCAGTTCAACCCAGCCCCGCCGTCCACCAACATCTTTGTGACCTTGAGGTTGCGAATTTTTGGGGAGACCAAGAACGGCAAACATCCTACCGCAGTAGTACAGCTAGGATGGTCCTCCTCATCAAAGATGATGAGCGTACGGGACCATTTGAGCGGCTTCCGGGCCTTTGGCGCTGGTTCCACGGCACTGACCTCTCGTGTCCACAGTTTGAGCTGTTGGTGGGAAGTGTGCAAAGATGCACCTCCGTCAATGCACAGGGCGTCTGTGGCCTTCTGAAACTCTTGCTCGCTGGTTTCCTCTTCATCCCTCCACCACTCTCATCATCACAGGTTTCCTTCTCTCGACCTCTGGCGGGCTTTCCACGGTTCCGAAAGGGTTTACCGGAGTGGTTTAGTTCACCACCTCGGCCCTTACCGATACCAATATTATGAACTTTTTCCTTATCACACTTCTCATACTCTTCTTTCTGTTTCTTGACAAGCTGCTCAACTTGGTAACACTCTTGAAGGTCGTGGCCCTTGGTCCGATGAATCTTGCAGTACGGCCCATCTCCTTTCCCAGCTTGATCGGCAGCCGCGGCCTCACGGCAGACAGTGCACGCAGCAGCTTCCTTGCCGGGGGCCTCATCTTTGGCCTTCTTGCCGGTACTAGGCGTACCAGATCCTTCAACAGTCATTACCGCCTTATCTCTTCACTTCTTACTGCGCTTCTTGCTCTTCTTCTGACTGGTTGATTCGTCCTCATCCTCTAAATCAACATTGGTGCAATCTTCCTCTCCGGGCAACCTCCTTCCCTCCTCCATCCGAGCACATTTATCCACTGAAGTATAAAGCTCATTCACAGTCTTGGGCAACCGCACCTTCATCTTGGAATGAATACGACGGTTGCGCACATTGGACTGGAAGGCAGCTATCACGGCTGCCGGATGGATATTTGGGAATTCCTATGAACTTTGCTGAATCTCTCTAAATACTTATGGAGGGTTTCTCCTTCCTTCTACTAGAGAAGCTGCAAATCGTTGGCCTACCAGATTCCTGATGACCGCCAGTGAAGGCGCCAATGAACTCGTGGCACAGGTCGGCCCACGATGAAATGGAGTTCTCCGGTAGGTGCATCAGCCAAGACCTCACATTGTACTTGACGGCCAAATGGAAGTAGTTGGCAAACACCTTCTCATCTCTTGCCCCGGCAGCCTGAACAACGATGGTGTAGATGCTCAGGAAATTTGCCGGGTTCAGCCTCGCGTCGTACTTCTCAGGTATCTCTGGCTTGAACGTGCGAACGGACGACTAATGGACTTGCCGCAGCTCCCGTGTAAAGGCAGGGCAGCCAACCTCAAAAGGTAGGCACCCACCAACACTGAGCGCGGGTTCGTCGACGTTGAGGACGTTGCACCTGTCAGTCCGGCGGAGGTCGTCGCGGCGTTGCTTGATGACGACGCACACACCTCCTCTCAGCCCATCCTCCCGGGCTCGACGTTGGCCTGGACGTACTCGAGGGTTAGAAGAGGCCAACGAGACATCATCGTGATCTTGATTCTGTTGCGCTTGCGCTGGCTGCCGTGGTGGGGACTGCACCGTGGGGATGGCCCTTCCGTACGGTCAGCAGCATGAGCTGTTGCGGTCGCTTGGGGAAGTCGCGGCGGGCCAGCTCACCGTGAGCCCCCAGCTTCGGCAAAACCGAGCAGGCTTTGGATGGTGGCACGCCATTCGTCCATCTGCTCAGCCGCTGGCGGAAACCTCAGCAGCAGCTGAGCTCGCGCCATGGCCTCCAAGGTTGTGCTTGGCATGGATGTTGATGAAGTCGATCATACCGTCGTGCGGCTCCTGACGGTGCCAGCAGCGGTAGTACTACGCCCCCGCTGTCGCTGCGGGGCGACCACCTAGATGTGGTGTGGCAAAGGCGCTCGAGGGCCAGCGGCTTCGTCGGTCATAGCGGCTTGGTCGGCCCGTCCTGGGGGAGGTGCACGGGTTGCGACCGCACCCATGGCGGGGGCGGCCAGAGGGCGGCGGGTCACCCTGGTCCGAGCGCCGTTGCTGTGGCTGTGCCCGTCAGCGGGAGAGAGGGGCGTAGATGGAGTAACCCCATCACCCGTATCTTGGGGAGCTTGGCCGTCGGGGTGTTGCTGATGCTGCTCTCCTCTGGTGCCTCCTGCTCCCGCGTCGGCTGCAGGGGAAGTGGTGACGGTGCCGCCTGCTCCGGCCACATCCCCAGCAGCGTCCGCGTCCTCGTGTGCCTCCGCACCCCCCACAGTGCTTGAGGCTGCGGGTGGCGGAGCCTTCGAGGTGGATGGGTGAGCAGGAGGGTCGGATTTCTTCTTGGGTGCCATGGTCGAAGGCGTCGTCAAAGACGAAGATGTTGATGAAGTTGACGTGCTGCACATGCCTTCAGATTCGCACAAGCGAGCCCCCTACCTGGGGCGCCAAAGATGTCGCAGGAAACCATGGCCACCTATGGGACCAGGAGGCCCCTTGCTGGTTCGGCAGGGGGCGACGCGTTGCACAAAGAGTAGACGAGCGTGGGGGCAGCGCGGCAAGGATCACACAAGCAATTTACCTAGGTTCAGGCCGCCGCGAGGCGTAAAACCCTACTCCTGCTTTGGTGGATTGATGGCGGAAAAGGTGGTGGTGGAGCGTAGTACACTTGCCCGACAGGGGTTGCCTTGGGGTAGCAACGACTACAAGCGTATGGGGATGAGTTATCCAACCTTCTAACCCTTTCTACGGTTGCCACGGCCTCCTTTTATAGATCAAGGGGTCACCACAATGGCAAAGTAGTCATTATGCACTGACATGATAGCAAACAGTGCTATCATACCTAACTCTGCAGGTTGACAGGGCGCATTAAATGCACCGCTTAGTGTCACATCACTGGTTGCCCGGCAAGGCTTGCCGGGCTATCTTACCAGCTCCGCACCTGCTTGCATGACACGTCGCAGGACGGGTGTCATCTGTGGGTTTTCCTTGTAAGGAGAGGCAGCCATGTAGCGAATGACTGCCACTTAGTAACTTTGCGGCTTGACACTGCACTAATCAACGACGTGGGTCGTGGTTGAGTGGTTGGTGAGGTGGTTTTGCCTCCGTGAGCCCCGGCAGGCCCTGCCGGGGCGCTTTGGTCACCCGCTTCTGGGGGTGGCCTTGCCCCTTGCCGGGCTCGCCTGTCTGGCAAGGGAGGCTTTTCTCTTAGTGATATCCTGCTTCTCTCGCTCGATCTTGGTCCCTCTGGTCTATATGCTGGTTTCGAATCTCTTGGGTCCTTGCACTCTGACTTGGGCTGGTGCTTCAATCTTGTTCTCGTGCCTGTGCACAATCTGGGCAACAGACCCAGGGTTTGTTGTACCGACATTGAGCGATGCAAAAATCGGTGGTTCCGCCGATTATCATACACACATATTCTTTCTGGACCGTGTGAGATCTTGGTTGCTCCCGCCCCGCTTCAATTCCTTTACCCAAATTTAGTAGCCGCGGTATTTCAACCATTGCCCCCACTCCTCCACTAGCGACCTTATTGTAAAATTCAAGTAGCCGAGGCATTTGAACCGTCGCCCTCCCTCGACCACCACCATCTCCACCCACCATTACTAAAATTTTCAGCAGCCGCGACGTATCCTCAAACTCCACCCACCCCCTCCATAGTTTTCCCCACCCTCCCCCTCCCCCTCCTCGAACCCTAGCTCACCGCCGCCACAGCCAACCACTGCCGGTCTGCCCGTGCCTCCCAGCTTAGATAATAAATTTTAGGTTACCCAGCGATTCCCATACCGTCACCACCCTAAGTTTTTAGATGAGACCGGCGGTGTCCCTCCCCGCCAGATCCACATCCCCTACTCCAGAGAGTCGCAACCTAAGCCCGACCATGTATCTTGGGGAGCCCGATGAGCGTACGGCCAAAAAGAGGTTTATCATGGCCTCTTCATGGACGATGACGAGGTGGTAGCCGTTCGTCCCGACCCGTCGATCCCAGAGCAACACCTCGCTGCAGAAGTCGGCGAGGACGTTGACTACGTTGCCATACCGAAGGCTTCACATTAGCGGGCTCGTGTATTGTTGTATCTCCGAAAAGATGGCTATGACATCAAGCTCATCGACAGCGCTGGCTTCACACGGGCCATGTCACAGGTTAAGTGGTCCATCCCCGACCCCTCTGGTTCAACCGCCATCAATCTCTTCGAAGGCCCTGTCGCTGATCTCCTCCGGCACGCGGTCGATGATTTTCGATCCTTGTACGCCATCGAGCCCATTTTGTCATTTATGAAGGACATGTTCTACGGCGGCGGCTTGGGATCCTCAACTGCCAAGTCAGATCTCATCGATCATGACCACGAGAAGGGCACCCACAAAGGCTCTTCCAAGGTGAAACAACCCATCTGCGACATCAAGGAGTGCACCATGGGTCTATGTTCTTCCAACTGGAAGGATCCCGTCCATGACAAGTGAGGCAATATATCCTATCAGCAAATCTTACTTTTTAGCTAGCCAACCCATACCCTTTGTTGTAGTAGTTTTTGCCATGCGGTGTTTTAACTATGCCGTGTTTAATTATTTCAGTCATGCAAAAATGTAATGTTCAATAGGGCTATGTGATGTTTAAGTATGAATTGTCCACTTCAGTTTCACGAATGGCTATATTTGGTTGTTTATAGTGAGTAGATGCCTTGTCTATCTGTATTTGGTTGTTAGGTTAGTTGCAATGAGCATTTGTCTAGTTATCAAGCAGATGCCTTGTTTATCTGTATTTGGTTGTTAGGTTGGTTGAGCATTTGTCCAGTTTTCAAGCAGATGTCGTGTTTATCTGTATTTGCTTCTTAGGTTGGTTGTAGTGAGCATGTATCCAGTTTTCAAGCATATGCCCTGTTTATCTGTATTTGCTTGTTAAGTTGGTTGTAGTGAGACTCTGTCCAGTTTTCAATGGCTATATTTGGTTGTTATTATGATCACATATGCCTTGTTTATTTCAGTTATTCACAGTGTGATGTTCATTATGTGCAAGTCGGAACTTTGCAGTTCGATTTCATCAATACCAGTTTGAATGGCTATATTTGGTTCCTGTTATGCCTGGTGTAGTTAACACATGCCCTTTATTTCAGTTTTACACATTTATCCAGTGTGATGTTTAAGCATGAGCTGCGTTCTATTCATTTTCAACAATACTAATTTGAATTACAATATTTGGTGGTTGTTAAGCCTGTTGTAGTTAACATTCCCTTCCATTTTTATCTACTTTAATGCATGCTGAAACCAACACATTCAAGATATTATTTGGAGATGATTTTGTTTACCATGGCTATATTTGTTTGATGTTAAGCTTGATGTACTTATCATGCCTTTCCATGTACTTATGCAGGACAACAACGGGAGTGGCCAACATTTTTCGCCGAGGTTAGTTTCATCCCTAGGCTTGTACTCACCCCGGTCGTTCCATAATGTAGTGCATATAGATCCAGGCCTGGACACTTTTTAGCTTCTAATATTGACTTGCTGCTTGTAGGTACATATGTCCTCGGCGAAGATCCATGCATCAACCCTTTTTGCGTATGGGGCAATGAGATATTCATGAACCAACATCAAGTGAGGAAACTGATAAGGATTATTACCAAAAAGATACGAATGGTGGCAATCAAATTATTTGTTTACGCTCTATCCAACATAAGCTGTAGGATGGTAACTATGAACTCTGTAGCCTTGTCTTTTTACTGCCCATAATGAGGTGTTAGATAACAATGTCTGAATCTTTTTCGTTTGAAGTGGTTCCCAAAGCAGTTTACTCAAGATTGCCTCTCAAAGTACATGATTGGTGGACATGTAATGAAGGTTAAAGTATTTCATCGAGACTACAATGAGCATTGAGAAGTCCTAATGAAGATAGTGAAGGATGGGTGGGCAACCATCACAAGGGGTTGGCCTAGAGTCGTGCGCGCATTATGCATTGAGGAGGGCACAATATGGGCATTCCGCTTCACCTTCTCCAGCAACCAGAATGTCTTTCACCTCTCTCTTTACAATCTTTAGTACAACTGTGGTTCATCATTCTTTACTTGGTGCTTCTGTAGTTCTTCAGTATATGTACCTATGCATTGAATTATGCATTCATCCTTGAACCTATATTTGTAATAAACATGGTTATATATGAAATAGTGATTGCCTACTTTCAAATTCAAAATCTGTGATTTTTAAATGCATGTATTAAATTAGGGATAAATTATGTTCTGCAGGCCAGTACACTGCACACGGTTTGAGAATGAAAAACATGTGTGATAAAAGTCAAGATCAGACATGTTTCTCAGGTCCACTACGTGTGCGATGAATCTCTACCGCACACGATCAGCCAAGAAAAAACGTGTGAGATTAACAACAGTAGCGCACATAGTTCCTTCTTATTAAATGTTTGCGTAAGTCACCTTAGCACACACGCTTGGCAATTATGGACTGTTTATGATGGCGTGCGCATCGTAAACATTTGCTCATAGAAGAACGCGTGCGATAGGCCTTCATCCGATACGGGTACGAGGATGAATCGTGTGGGATATATTCAAGCTTCGCATACAGTTTTATAGGGACAACTGTATGCATTCTTACATCGACTCGCATACAGTCGAGGAAAAGTAAACGTGTGTGCTTGTCTGCTTATCATAAACATTCTATAATCGCGAACTGTTTGTGATGGGGCGCGCATCGTAAATGTAGCACCATAGATACCGACTGCGAAGGTAATGCGAGCACAAAGGAGTAGGAAGGATGGAGTGTTTGGGATATTCGACATACCACAAATAGTTGTCTGAAGACTCGCTTTTGGAAAACATGCCGGCATCGCATACGCTTAGTTATGCAAAACGTATGCATTGCTACTCCCTATCCCCGACGGTTTCCAAGTCGTGTGGGAAGGACCCCCCCCTATCGCACACACTAGCAAGGCGACGATTTAAAATTTCGTCACAGAAAGGGGTTAAAAACCGTTTATATAACAACTCGCTATACCAGTGGGTGCATCCTTTGCAAGTGGATCACCCAGGGGTTGATCCAGCACATACTCCTTCTTAGCACTCTTGAGAACAAATCTCAGGTTCCGAATCCAATCCGCATCGTTTCCACCATTTGTAGCCAACTTTTCTTTCTCTAGCATAGGAGCTAAGTTGAACATATTGCGAGCCATTGATCTACAACGATAAACACAAGATTCACTTTAGACAGTATTCATAATTATGTTGCACTAGTGTTTAAACAAATTTTAATATAAAGTGCGCCTCCCAATCAAATCAATATCTCTCATAATTGAAGTGAGTAATTCAAGACCCTAATCTCATTCACAGTCACTGATGTGGACATCACTGATGATGTGAATTTTAGCTGGTAGGCAATCATTTTCCAATCATATCCCCATATGAATGTTGTTCATCTTTTGATGCTTTGTGCTCCGAGCTCAGAATGATTCCGCGAGAACTTCAAGACAACCGAGTGCTATCTGTTTGCTCCGTCTGACCTCGCCCGTCTTATGTTGGAAATATGTCCTAGAGGCAATAATATTGTATTAGTATA
Source organism: Triticum aestivum (assembly GCF_018294505.1). Taxonomy (NCBI): domain Eukaryota; kingdom Viridiplantae; phylum Streptophyta; class Magnoliopsida; order Poales; family Poaceae; genus Triticum; species Triticum aestivum. The sequence continues at coordinate 181,572,405 of NC_057802.1, read as the reverse complement.
TATATTTCCATGTTCATAATTAAGAGTTTATATTTCATGCTATAACTTCTATGATCCTGGAATATGTGGTTCAGTAGAAAACTCATATGCATGTGTGAAATGATAAATGGATAAAAGAAAGGTTCCTAGTCTCGCCTCTAAGACTAGCTCAAGTGTTGTTGGTGATCATGTTTTTCAGATCTTAGAATATTTAAGTGTAACAATAGTCCTAAAACAACATTGAGATTATGACGTTAGAAGAACATTCATATTGAATCGACCCAAACTTGTTTTCTATGAATTGAGATAATACCGTCTATAATCATTTGTAATAACATGGAGTGTTAAGATGTGATGTTGCTCCTTAGACCATCAGAGTATCATAGTCACTTCTTACCATACGGTGGGCTTTGGGGTTGCTCAGACGTCACCTGTACTACGGTGATCACAACGACAACTTACAAGTTCATCGGAAAGTTTCATAAGGGACTAGATAGCTCAAGAGTGGGATTTGCTCCTCCGACGATGGAGAGATATTCTTAGGGCCCTCTCGGTGTGATAACATCCATCATCGTCTGGCCAGACACAGGTGACTATGTCACGTGGATGCCGAAACACAACAACGAGAAAAATGAAAAAACCGATAACAGGGATTTCAGTATAATAATCATGTGTTGACTCAGGAGGATACATATGCATCCCCAGTTTTGTAAAGTATCGCACCTGAAAGACTTAATATCTGCATCAAAGTATTTAGTAGCAAAGTAGTATGGAAGTAACGGTAACGGTGGTAAAAGTAACATTAGCAGTTTTGTAGTGATTGTAACAGTAGCAACGGAAAAAGGAACTTAGCAAAGATCAATATGTGAAAAGCTCGTAGGCATTGGATCGACAATGATAATTGTGTTGGATAATATTCATCATGTAGCAGTCATAACCTAGGGTGACACGAACTAGCTCCAATTCATCAATATAATGTAGGCATGTACTTCGTATATAGTCATACGTGCCTATGGAAAAGAACTTGCATGACATCTTTTTCCTACCCTCCCGAGGCAGCGGGGTCCTAATGGAAACTAAGGGATATTAAGGTTTCCTTTTAATAGAGAACCAGACCAAAGCATTAGCACTTATTGAATACATGAACTCCTCAAACTACAGTAGTCACCGGAAAAAAATCCCAATTATTGTCACCTTTGGGTATGCGGATCATAACTCGTAATAGGTGTCTACAACTTGCAAGATAGGATCAATAACACAAATATATTGATGAAAACATAATAAGTTCATATCGGAAGTCATAGCACTTGGGCCCTAGTGACAAGCATTAAGCATAGCAAAGTCATAGCAACATCAATCTCAGAACATAGTGGATACTAGGGATCAAACCCTAACAAAAGTAAGTCGATTACATGATAAATCTCATCAAACCCATCACCGTCCAGCAAGCCTATGATGGAATTACTCACTCCCGGCGGTGAGCACCATGAAATTGGTGATGGAGGAAGGTTGGTGATGATGATGGCGACGAATACCCCTCTCCGGAGCCCCGAACGGACTCAAGATCAGCCCTCCCGATGAAGAACAGGAGGCGGCGGCGGCTCCGTATTGTAAAACGCAATGAATCCTTCTCTCTGATTTTTCTCTCCCCGAATAGGGTTATATATAGTTGGAGTTAGGGTCAGAGGAGGTCTAGGGGGCCCACAAGCCCTCTAGGCGGGCCCCAAGGGGGCACCCCCCAGGCTTGTGGCCTCTGGGTGGACCCCCTCTGGTTAATTCTTGCACCAGTATTTTTACGTATTCCACAAAAATTCTCCGTAAATTTTCAGGTCAATCGGAGAACTTTGATTTCTGCACAAAAATAACACCATGGCAATTCTGCTGAAAACAGCGTCAGTCCGGGTTAGTTCCGTTCAAATCATGCAAATTAGAGTCCAAAACAAGGGCAAAAGAGTTGACAAACTGAAAGTGACAAAGAAAAACTTTTACAAACTCTGTTTGATATTGTTGTTGCAAATATCTAGCCAATATTCAGGTTTTCAGCAAAGATTATGAACTAACCATATTCACAATAACATTTAGGTATCACGACATTTACTCATATCAACAGCATAATCAACTAGCGAGCAATAATAATGAATCTCGGATGACAACACTTTTTTCTCAAAACAATCATGATATAATATGACAAAATGCTATCTCGCTAGCCCTTTCAAACATAAATGCAGAGCACCCCTAAAGATCAAGGACCGACTAGACATTATAATTCATGGCAAAAGAGATCCAGTCACACTCATACTCAATATCAATTAATGACAAAGCATACAAATGACAGTGGTGCTCTCTAACTGGTGCTTTATATAAGGGGATGATGACTCAGCAATAAAAGTAAATAGATAGGCCCTTAGTAGAGGGAAGCATGGATTTGCAGAGGTGCCAGAGTCGGAGCTTTTAAAAGAGAGATAAATATAATTTTGAGCGGTATGCTTTCATTGTCAGCATAACAACCAAGAGATCTCACTATCTTCCATGCAAGATACATTATAGGCGGTTCCCAAATAGAATGGTAAAGTTTTTACTCCCCCTCCACCAACAATCACACTCCACGGCTAGCCGAATCCACAGGTACCGTCCATACCAACAACAGTCCTGGGGGAGTTTTGTTTTATGATTAAATTTTGATTTTATTTCGAGCATGGAACTGGGCATCCTGATTACCAGCCACTTTCTCGTGAATGACAAGTGAATAAACAGTCATCATGAGAATAACCCACCTAGCATGGAAGATACTGACAGCCCCCAGTTAATACATGAGCAAGTCGCGCATACAAAACAGATTATTATTCAAAGGTTTAGAGTTTGGCACATGCAAATTTACTTGGAACGGCAGGTAAATACCGCATATAGGTAGGTATGGTGGACTCATATGGAACAACTTTGGGTTTAAGGAAGTGGATGCACAAGCAGTATTCCTGTTTAGTACAAGTGAAGGCTAGCAAAAGATTCAGGAGCGACCAACTAGAGAGAGACAACGGTCATAAACATGCATTGACAGTAATCAACGTTGAGTGCAAGTATGAGTAGGATATAAATCACCATGAACCTAAATATCGTGGAGGCTATGTTGTTTTTGTTTCAACTACATGCGTGAACATGTGCCAAGTCAAGCCACTTAAATCGTTCAAAGGAGGATACCATCCTATCATACTACATCACAACCATTTTAAATTGCATGTTGGCACACAAGACAAACCATTATCCACTCCTAGCTAATTAAGCATGGCATGAGTGATGTCGCTTGAAGCTACGTCGGTATTTCCCCAAAGAGGAAGGGATGATGCAGCACAACGGCGGTAGGTATTTCCCTAAGAAATGAAACCAAGGTTATCGAACCAGTAGGAGAACCAAGCAACACAATGTAAACAGCCCCTGCACACAAATAACAACACCTTGCAACCCGACGTGTTAAAGGGGTTGTCAATCCCTTTCGGGGTACGGCGCCAGAAATTGCGTGTTGACGGGAGAAAGTGGTAATAGATTGAATAAATAGATCACAAATAAAATAAAGGGCAGCAAAGTATTTTTGTATTTTTGGTTTAATAGATCTTAATAAAAAGTACAAATAAAATAGACCGCAAAGCAAATAAATGAGAAAGAAGACCCGGGGGCCGTAGGTTTCACTAGTGGCTTCTCTCGAGAAAAATAGCAAACGGTGGGTAAACAAATTACTGTTGGGAAATTGATAGAACCTCAAATAATTATGATGATATCCAGGCAATGATCATTATACAGGCATCACGTCCAAGATTAGTAGACCGACTCCTGCCTGCATCTACTACTATTACTCCACACATCGACCGCTATCCAGCATGTATCTAGTGTATTAAGTTCATGGAAAAATGGAGTAATGCAATAAGAACGATGACATGATGTAGACAAGATCTGTTTATCTATGGCGTTAGATATAGATCCCATCTTTTTATCCTTAGTAGCAACGATACATACGTGTCGTTTCCCCTTCTGTCACTGGCATCGAGCACCGTAAGATCGAACTCACTACCGGGCACCTCTTCCCATTGCAAGATAAATAGATCAAGTTGTCTAAACAAAACCCAAATACCGAAGAAGAAATACGAGGCTATAAGAGATTATGCATATAAGAGATCAAAGAAACTCAATAACTTTCATGGATATAAAAAGATAGATCTGATCATAAACTCAAAGTTCATCGATCCCAACAAATACACCACAAAAGAGTTATATCATATGGATCTCCAAGAGACCATTGTATTCAGAATTAAGAGAGAGAGAGAGAGATGAAGGCATCTAGCTACTAACTACGGACCCAAAGGTCTACAAAAAACTACTCACGCATCATCGGACAGGCACCAATGGAGGTGGTGAACCCCATCCGAGATGGTGTCTAGATTGGATCTGGTGGTTCTGGACTCTGCGGCGGCTGGATGAATATTTCGTCGATGCTTCTAGGGTTCTGGTATTTTTGGGGTATTTATAGAGCAAAGAGGCGGTCCGGGGGGCACCCGAGGTGGGCACAACCCACCAGGGCACACTTGGGCCTCCCTGCGCGCCTTGGTGGGTTGTCCCCTCCTCGGGACTCCCCCCAGGTGCAACTAGGGCCCAACTTCTTCCTTTTGATCCATAAAAAATCATCGTGAAGTTCGTTGCGTTTGTTCTCCGTCTGATATTAATTTGCTGCAATGTAAAAAACATGGAAAAAACAACAACTGGCACTTGGCACTATGTCAATAGGTTAGTACAAAAAATGATATAAATTACTATAAAATGATTATAAAACATCCAAGATTGATAATAAAACAACATGGAACAATAAAAAATTATAGATATGTTGGAGACATATCAGCATCCCCAAGCTTAACTCCTACTCGTCCTCGAGTAGGTAAGTGATAAAAACAGTATTTTTGATGTGGAGTGTTGTTTATCATGTCATATCATATTCTTTTCTTTATAGCATGGAAATTTGGACTTTTATGTGATTCAAAGCAATAGTCTAGTTTTGACATAATAATTTAGATACTCAAGCATATCAACAAGCAACCATGTCTTTTAAAATATCAACGCTAAAATAAGTTATCCCTAGCCCATCATGCTCAAACATTGATCCATTCATGAAACACCCTCGAATATTAGCTACACCCAATACTTAAGTACGATCATATTGCCTCCTAGTTGGTGCTTTTTATAAGAGAAGATGGAGACTCAAATTCAAAATAAAAATTGCATAAAGTAAAAGAAAGGCCCTTCGCAGAGGGAAGTAGGGATTTGTAGAGATGCCAGAGCTCAAAGCGAAAAATTAGAGATAAAAACATTTTGGGAGGTGTATCCATCTCACCAACAAAAATGACTCAGAGTTCCGAACACTTTCCATGCTAGATATGCCATAGGCGGTTCCCAAACAGAAAATAAATTTTATTCCTTTTTCCACCATTCTTTCACATTCCATGGCTAGCCGTATCCACGGGTGCCCTCCATACCAACACTTTCCAAGGAATTTATTATTTGACAACATAAAGTAAATTCATTTTTGCATTTCGGGACTGGGCATCCCTAAGACCTTTGCCTTACTCCATGCAATGACAAGTGAATAAACACTCATCTTGAGAATAACACATCCAGCATGGAAAATATTAGCCACCCGTTACCGTTCCGCGAGTGAAACAAACACACAAAAGAGAAGTTTATTTTGAAAATTAGAGATGGCACATGCAAATTTGCTTAGAACGGTAAAAGAATACCGCATATAGGTAGATATAGTGGACTCATGTGGCAAAACTGGTTTAAAGGATTTTGGATGCACAAGTAGAGATCATACTTGGTGCCAAATGAAGGCTAGCAAAAAGATTGAGAAGCGACCAACCAAGAAACGAATAATCTCATAAGCAAGCATTAAGCATAATTAACACCGAATCATGCACCACAAGTAGGATATAATTTCATTGCATGACTATTGACTTTCGTGCATGCATAGGGAATCACAAACCTTAACACCAATATTCTTACTAGAGCACAATTACTCATTAACATAACTCACATATCACATCATCATATCTCAAAACTATTACTAAGAATCAAGTTTATTTTGTCCAATGATCTTCATGACATTTTTTTCTTTATCCTTCTTGAGTATCTATCACTTTGGTACTAATTTTCATGTGTTGCTTTTCATAAGCTCAAACAAATATAAGTGAAGATCATGAGCATAACAAATTTTAAGTGAAGCAAGATAGAATTTCTCCAAAAATAACAAAGCACACCATGCTCAAAAGATATAAGTGAAGCACTAGAGCAAGTCCTAGCTCATAAAAGATTTAAGTGAAGCACAGAGAGCAATTCTAACAAGGCATAATATAATTTTAGCTCTCTCAAATAGGTGTGTCCAGCAAGGATTGATGACTTAAAACACAAAATAAAACAAGCAAAGACTCATATCATACAAGACGCTCCAAGCAAAACACATATCATGTGACGAATAAAAATATAGCCTCGAGTAAAATACCGATACTTGTTGGAAGAAAGCGGGGATGCCACTCGGGGGCATCCCCAAGCTTAGTTGGTTGCTCATTCTTGGATAATAGCTTGGGATTTCGGGGCATCCCCAAGCTTAGGCTCTTCTATCCTTCTTTCATCCATCGTAAGATAACCCAAAACTTGGAAACTTCAATCACACAAAACTCAATAAAACCTTCGTGAGATCCGTTAGTGTAAGAAAAATAAACTACTACTATAAGTGCTGTGTCAAACCAATTCTGTAGCGACCCGACCCGAATGGATCAAGTCTCTGTGCTTAAGTGTCATCCCTGGATCGGTATGCTGACACACACAGTACTCGAGGATTTATAACAGAGGTAAATCACATGTATAAAGTAACGTAAATACTATTACCTCAATCCAAATAGCGGAAGTAACAAGGTTGTGGATTCCCATCAACACCAACGACAAAGTAGAGTGTAGAAATCGTAACCCTAAGGTATCACTTACTCGTCGTAAGATATCCTGCAACATGAAACGTTGCAGCCCGAAAATGGGTCAGCACATGGAATATGCTAGCAAATTCACACCATAGAGAAATGATGAACAAAGGCTATCACTACATGCATATATGGCTGGTGGAAAAGCTCTATGGTTATAATGTTTTGCGAAAAGCCAATTTTTCCCTACTGCAAAGGAATAAATTTTATTTGACTATCATGGTGGTTGTTAAACATTGAGATGGTTGACAGCATCTCAATCCCAATTAAGTATCATCATTAACCCAACAGGATTAATTAAAGGAACATGATGAGATTCACATGATAATCCAAGTACTAGATACTCAAGTTGTCCATAACCGGGGACACGGCTAATCATGATTAGTTTGTACACTCTGCAGAGGTTTGTGCACTTTTCCCCACAAGACTCGATCTCCTCCGTTGGATTTCTCTCACTACTTGGTGTTTGAGAAACGGATGATCGAGACACAGTCTTTCAGAAGCATTTACTCTCTACTCCGGGCAGACCGTTACACCTACAATCCCCCTACATCTACTAGTCCACCTCTTCAAGAGCTCACACAACTTACTCAACTATGCCAGAGCCCATAATGGCTTGTGGCTGCACACGGAAGTTTCTAGCCTGAATAATCTTATGATCCCTTTGAGTCTGGGTGGCGGTCCATAGGATGATCACACGGGTACTCCGGGATATCCAAAAATACAGGCAACACTGGGTTCTCCAGGTGCCTCAATCCACCCAGTTGTTTATTTAAGTAGCCACCTTAAGTTGAACCATTAATTAACAATCTCACATCTGTCATGAAAAATTCACTCAAACCCAATCCACGTCTACGAGCATAGCATAGCAATATAAGCAAACATAGAAGTAACTCCCAAGGGTTTGATAGTAAACAGGACAATAGGTACTACCTCATCTACTTCCCAAAAACCCACATATTAATCAGATCCTAATCATGCAGTTGTTTGAGGATTGATCTAATGCATTAAAACTGGGTAATGAAAAGTATGATCAAAGTGTGAACTTGCCTGCAATGTTGATGAAGATGATTCATACTCAATACTCTGGATAGATCTACTCGTCACACTCCGGTCAATCTATCGTAAGCAAGCAATGGTAACCACACATAAGCAATCACTCAAAAGATCAGAAAGAACGAGGAAAACAATTCGGAAAACTTCAAAACCAAGCAAATAACTCTTGCAACATTAAACAATTTCTAACAGTACCAAAATTAGATGGATTTGGCCTTATCAGAAAGTTTAGGTCAAGAGCTTCGCTATGCAAAAAGAATCAACTCAAACGGAGCGACGAAACTCAAGTTACGATCAGACGAAGTTTGAATGAACAAATTTCGAAATTTGAAAATTTCAAAAAGTTGATGTCACAGGTTCACTAGATAGGTGAAAACAAAACAAAACTATAGGCGCTGGTTTCATCTAATTTGGATGAACGAGTAAAAAGTTATGGCTATTTGAAAAATCAGGGCCAAGCTGTTTTGCAGAAGAAAAATAGCTACGGCTAAAAAAAAAATTAGGTCTAACGTATAAATACAAAGAACGAATAAATATACCTAAAAGACGACTTCGGAGTCAGGAGACAACTTCCAAAAGTCCCGCCGGAGAGGAGAAATATATTTTGATTTAACCCGAATCGGATGATTTTTGGAGGCTCTATGGGTCTATATTTATTGGTGGTAAAAGGCTTAAAGGTTAAAGTCTAGGCAATGTGGGACTAAACGTAGATGAAAAAAAAAAAGAGAAGAGAAAAGCGCATGGGCCTAAAGCTTCGGCCGGCCGCACGCATGCGTGCGGCAGTTTTTTTTTCTCAAACACTAAAAGAGGGAAAAAATTAAGAAAAGGAAAAATATTTTTTTTCTGCAAACATAACCAAAAAAACAACGTGGGCCGGCATGGGTGCACTGTGCACGTAGGCGACCGATAAAATTTGGGCGGCACATACAGTTTTTTTATTAGAAACAGAAAGGAAAACTGTATAACAAAAACAAAAATAAAATTGTACATAGGCATATTATATATCAAAATTTTCAGAAAGACATTTCCTACAGCATGGGCATTTTTCTAGCATTAAATAAAATCCACAAAAATTCAAATAAATCAAAGTGTCCTACTGCTCTACTAAAATCCAATAAAAATCATTTTCAAAATACCAAAATCAATTCAAATTTATTTCTCTTCAATTTTCTGTTGTAGGGAATCATGTTACCCTATTTTCCATATATTTTTATTTTTGAGAAAAATAATTTGAATAAAACCCAAATACTCCAAATTGAAAATAATTTCCAAAAGGACTTTAAATTAGATCCTTTTAAACTTCCAACTCATATTTCATATGTTTTGAAGAAGTCATTTTATCTTCTCTCATGAAAATCATTGAGTTGCTTGAAGTTTCTGAATTGGAAATATTTTCAAATGATATTCAAATATTTTCAACACCCCTTTTCATTTAAATAAATGGAAGAAGTCATGTCATCTTCTCTCGAGGGTTTTGTGATGAAAAGAATTTGAATTCATGGAGATCATCAAAGCAAAATGAAAGTTTGGAAAAGTCTTTTTATTCCCTCTCATTTAACTTTCAAAAGATTTCGAATTCACTCACTTTCAGTCAATCAATCACACAACAATCCAACAAACAATCAAATCTATCTATTTATTATAACATTCCAAAATTTAGAATTTTGGGATGTCACAAACCTACCACCCTTAAAATGAATCTCGTCCTCGAGATTCGGAGAGGCTAGAAAGAAATAAGTTAGGTTTGGGGTCTTCTCAAAATCCATCGATCATCTCAGGGGTGCTACCACCCTTAAAAACATTGTTACGGTTCCACCAAAAGTCGTATACTCCATCCTTATTGTTGACAGTGTCGGTCTTCTCAGATTGTAAAGATAATGGGCTCTTCCGGTAGTGGCATAACCTTTTTCCTCAATTCTTCTGTATCCTTTCATCTTGGTATGGTTCTTCCATGACTGGGTCTTCTTAGCTGACGGGTCTGGCGCCAAAACTAAACAACTATCGATATCTCATGGTGGTCAATGATTTATGGTTTCTCCTGCAGGAAATGGGTCTGGTTGATCCTCACCGTATAACCTACGATTGGCAACAACTGCCGTGTACAAGGGAAACATTCTTATACCATTCTAAGGTTCAAGCAAGGTTAATACCGTCGTCTCTCTACTATAGGTAGGTCACTCAGATTTACCATCCCATATAGCAAAGCGAACAATAAGGGTAAGTCGATATGGTGATCAATCCATCCCGCACCCAAATCATTACCTTGTATATGGTTTAGCAAATCTCGCATTCTAACACTCGGTCATCCTCGCAAGCATTGCAGAATTTCTCTTGTCGACGAACCAAGTTCGGATAAATCCATGGATTCTGCAAGCCAAACAAACATATATCGTTCCTTCCCAACCCTCAGGTTTTGCGTAACTCCTATAAGATCGTTTGTCGATAAAATCGTAACTTCTTCCAGGGTTTTTCCTTCAGCAAGAATGTGCTTGCTTCTTGGCAGGTCCTGGGGCCTGTGGGTTATGGCCCATCTCATCACTTGTAAACCTTGAACTCATCATCGGGCAACTGATCCTTAATCCAACATCCAACTTCCTGGTATTCTTAAATCCGTCCAATTGTACTGTCTTCCTTCCTTCTATTGGCACCAAACTAGGACATGATTACTCAGACTCATCATGGAATTTCCATTGATACATATTTCCAACATCATACCTCCTTTATATCCAATAGTACTTCATCTCTTCATCCTCGGGGAATATCCCACATACCGAGAAAAAAACTTATACTTATGAAGTCCATACTCCACTTCGTGGAACATCATTATCCTTTCCAGGGTCAAGCGTCCTTACAGGGGAATATTGGCCATCTCTGCATGGCACTTCTTCAACTGGGAAACGTGAAACACATCATGAGCTCCTGACAGTCCTTCGGGTGACTCCAGCTTGTTGGCCACTTCTCCCATATGCTCCAAAACTCGGTATGGTCCTACAAATCTCGGGGCTAACTTTCCCTTAACTCCAAATAGTTTAAGTCCTCGCAGAGGGGACACACGAAGACATGCTCTGTCTCCAATTTCATAGACTACCTCCTTTACATCCAATAATACTCCATACCCTCATATTCTTGGGGTATCCAACATATCGAGATAAAACTCATACTTATTTTGTTCGAAATCCACTTCGTGGAATATCATTACCTTTTTCCAAGGGTCAAGTTTCCTCACAGGGTACTACCACCTTTAAAATGCACAATCTTCCATAGACCGTATTTCTCATATCCTCGAAAATGGTCAAAATCTTTCTTCATAAAGTAACAACTCATAGAATCCAAATCAATACCAATGATGCTAACTTTATTGATTCTCAAATTATTACAATCTCCTGCATTCCAGTACATGCCTCAACCCGACACCTCACAAATAAAAGAAATGTCCACACTACTACTACTATTTTTCTCGTTGCACTCAACTATTTATCACAAGTCTCCGTCTCCTTGGGGCATTCTCTGGCAAAGTGCCCTGCTTCATCACAACGGAAACATATTACTTCTGACATATCTCGAGGTTTCCTTGTGATTATATAGCCTCCTGGGGTCCTCATCTTCCCTTTTGGGCAATCATTGAAGTAGTGTCCTGAATTTTTGCACCTGAAACATGTGATATGACTCAGGTCTTTCTTTGTAGAAATTGGGTTGTTCCTGGGATCCAATCTACTTCTCTTCCTGGACTTTTCCGTTCCAATCAGGGCTTCTATTTCCTGTGGGTCATACTCTACTTCCTCTGTCGGGAATTCTACTAAATCCCCATTCAGACAATTTTGGGAGATGTGTCCTTCTTCTCCACATGAATAGCATGACTTGGTGCAGGGTTTAATTGGTTCTTCTTTGGGTGTGTCCTCCACCTCTTCCTTCATCACAGATTCCTCTAAAATTTCCATGAGGGCTCTTTTCATTGCTTCTTTCTTCTGCTGGATGGTCCTTTGTACCATGGGGTAGATGTGACACTGAGAAGGGTAGTGGGTAGTCCCTTCACACAAGAAACAAGTGATCTGCCTAGTTGGGCATTCTTCAACTGGGTGACTTCCTTCACAATTTGGGCATTCATCCTTGTGTTCCTTATGGTTGTGTCCTATTTCTCCACAAGGCTTGTATGCACAAGGTTTCTTCATATCCTTTCCATAAGGCTTCAATTTCTGGGACACAAGACGAGATCTTTGTAGAGTCCACTTAAATTCTTTCCAAGTGGTTACTCCTTGCCATCCATTGATGGTTTGGTACATCCTCCACCAAGTAGCAGCACCTCTTTCAAAACATTGAAGAGCATGCCGGGTCATATCCTTTCCGACTATAGGGTTATTCTTCATGTGATCCTCCATGTTCTGAATCCATCGGTCCGTCTCCAATTGACTCATCGGTCCAGAAAATACAAGCTCATCTCCATTCATCCTCTATTGGGTCCATGGGTTTGGGGTGAGATAAGAGAGGTCGAGAGGGATGCACACAATACAAACAAAATTTTGAAAAGACAGATTTTTATCGTGCCTGTCGGAAAAACATCAAACAAATGACAGCTCACAAACGTCGCATCTAACGTAGGCATATAACAGGGGTTGGGTCTTCTAGAGGTCAAAAATCTTCAAAGTCGCCAAACTCTTGAAGTCTTGTTCATGTCTCCGATGGCTTCTTCCGATCATGCTTGTCTTTCTCAAGTTCTTTTGCCAGATCATCTCTTTTGACGCGAAGTCTCTCGTGACATCCTTTATATTTCTGGAGTTGCGTTCCAAACTTCTGGGTTTCAACATCCTTGACATGAACCATGATCCTACTGTCCTTCAGTTCCTGACGAATCTTTGATGTCTCAAGGTTTTGCTCCTCTAGCTTGGCTACTTTCAGCTTCTGCGTCCTAAGTTCTTCACGAAACGCTTCCTTATTGTGACGCCCCCGATTTGACCGTACACTAATCATGCACGCAAATGTGTACGATCAAGATCAGGGACTCACGGGAAGATATCACAACACAACTCTAAAACATAAATAAGTCATACAAGCATCATAATACAAGCCAGGGGCCTCGAGGGCTCGAATACAAGTGCTCGATCGTAGACGAGTCAGCGGAAGCAACAATATCTGAGTACAGACATAAGTTAAACAAGTTTGCCTTAAGAAGGCTAGCACAAACTGGGATGCAGATCGAACGAGGCGCAGGCCTCCTGCCTGGGATCCTCCTAACTACTCCTGGTCGTCGTCAGCGGCCTGCACGTAGTAGTAGGCACCTCCAGTGTCGTAGGTGTCATCGTCGATGGTGGCGTCTGGCTCCTGGACCCCAACATCTAATTGCGACAACCAGATAGAAAGGAAAAGGGGGAAAAGAGGGAGAGAAGCAACCGTGAGTACTCATCCAAAGTACTCGCAAGCAAGGAGCTACACTACATATGCATGGGTATATGTGTAAAGGGGCATATCAGTGGGCTGAACTGCAGAATGCCAGAATTAAAAGGGGGATAGCTAGTCCTGTCGAAGACTACGCTTCTGGTCATCTCCATCTTGCAGCATGTAGAAGAGAGTAGATTGAAGTCCTCCAAGTAGCATCGCATAGCATAATCCTACCCGGCGATCCCCTCCTCGTCGCCCTGTTAGAGAGCGATCACCGGGTTGTATCTGGCACTTGGAAGGGTGTATTTTATTCAGTATCCAGTTCTAGTTGTCATAAGGTCAAGGTACAACTCCGGGTCGTCCTTTTACCGAGGGACACGGCTATTCGAATAGATAAACTTCCCTGCAGGGGTGCACCACATAACCCAACACGCTCGATCCCATTTGGCCGGACACACTTTTCTGGGTCATGCCCGGCCTCGTAAGATCAACACGTCGCAGCCCCACCTAGGCTCAACAGAGAGGTCAGCACGCCGGTCTAAACCTATGCGCGCAGGGGTCTGGGCCCATCGCCCTATGCACACCTGCACGTTGCGTACGCGGCCGGAAGCAGACCTAGCCCCCTTAATACAAGCGCGAGCTTACGGTCCAATGCGGCGCGCGCCACTCAGTTGCTGACGTCAAAAGAGCTTCGGCTGATACCACGACGTCGGGATACCCATAACTACTCCCACGTAGATGGTTAGTGCGTATAGACCAAATGGCCAGACTCAGATCAAATACCAAGATCTCGTTAAGCGTGTTAAGTAACCGCGAACGCCGACCAGGGCCAGGCCCACCTCTCACCTAGGCGGTCTCAACCTGCCCTGTCGCTCCGCCACAAAGATCCACTCGCGGGTACTCCTACGAGCCGACCCGACTTTAGTCATCACATGTGTCATGTATATAGTATATAAGTATATACCCGTGATCACCGCCCAGGTGATCACGGCCCGATAGTATAGCACAGCAGACGGACAAGAATGTAGGGCCACTGATGGAAAACTAGCATCCTATACTAAGCATGTAGGATTGCAGGTAAAGGTAACAACAGTAGTAGCAAGGATAGGCTATGCATCAGGATAGGATATCGGAAAGCAGTAACATGCTACACTACTCTAATGCAAGCAGTATAGAGAAGAATAGGCGATATCTGGTGATCAAGGGGGGGCTTGCCTGGTTGCTCTGGCAAGTAGGAGGGGTCGTCAACTCCGTAGTCGAACTGGGCAGCAGCAGTGTCGGTCTCGTAGTCTACCGGAGAGAAGAGGGGGAAGAAACAGTAAATACAATGCAAACATAAGCATGACGATGCGTGACATGACAATGAGCAGTGCGAGGTGTGTCCTAACGCGACAGTAGGTGGTACCGGCGAAGGGGGGGAACATCCGGGAAAATATTCCCGCTGTTTCGCGTTTCGGACAGACGGACCGGAGGGGGAAAGTTGCGAGTTCGATAGGTTAGGGAGGTGTGGTGGACGAACGGACTGCGTAGCCGGATTCGTCTCGTCGTTCTGAGCAACTTTCATGTAGAAAACATTTTCATCCGAGTTACGGTTTAAAAGATATGAATTTTCAAAGATTATTTTAATTTCTGGAATTATTTGAATTTAGCAAAAATGAATTATGACGTCAGCATGAGGTAATGCTGACGTCAGCAGGTCAACAGGTCGGCTGACCAGTCAAACCAGACAGGTGGGTCCTACCTGTCATAGACAGTGGACTAACAGAAGATTAAACTAACTAAAATTAGATTAATTAACTACTGGACCCCACCTGTCATTTTCTAATCATCTAAACTAATTAGTTTTAATTATTAAAATGTTTTAATTACCGGATTAAGTGGTGGGGCCCGCACGTCAGTGGCTGGGGCCTGCCCAGTCAGCCCAGTTGACCAGGTCAACTGGTCAACTGGTCAATAGGTGGCCAGGGGGCCCACTGGCAGTGACCCAGGGGGTGGCCCCAGGTGTGCCAGCTCAGCGCGGCCGGCGGCTCAACGCCGGCGACGCCAAACGCGGCGGCGCGGCTCGGATCTCGCCAGAAAACGCGTACAGGGCTCGGGGAGGAGCGGGGCTAGCCTCATTCGAACGAGCTCTCAGCGCCGCATCCAGTGGTGGCCGTAGCATCGCCGGACTTGGCCGGAATCGTCGCCGGTGAGTGGTGGAGGTGGCGACGTGCACGGGTGCTCGACGAAAACGGAGCTACGGCGTGCTATCGAGCAAACGGAGAGGCTGGGGAGTAACTACGTGGTGCGGCGAGTCTAATGGGTACGGGCCCGTGACCAAACCGTCACCGGAGACGCGTCGGCGGCGAGCTCCGCGGCGACGCGTTCGGCCTCATCGTGAGAGCTAGCTAAGGTTCGCGCGAGAGCAAATGGAGAAGGGTAGGAGGTAGAGGAGCTCACCGCGGCACACGGAGGCCGGTGAGAGGCTTAGTAGTTGCAGCAGTCGCCAGAGTCGAAGAAGACGGCGGCGACCCGAGGAAGAAGGCGACGGCGTTGGGGGTGATGTAGGGGGTCCCGGCTCGAGCAGGTGGTCGGGGAGGACGGGCTCGACGCGGCGGAGCTCGTGGACACGTCGGGGAGGAGAACGGGGCTCGGTGGCCGCGGGAACGACGGCGGCACGTTGGCGACCGCGCTCGGGCGGTGGGGAAGGAGGGAGCGGCGTGGATCTGGGGGGGAGAGGGAGAGGCGCAGAGGCCGAGGGTGAGCGGGGGCGAGTGGGAGAGGGGCCCGAGGAGGCGGGGGCGCTGGCGTCCTTATCCTCGACGCCGGCGAGGGGGGGTCCGGCGGGGACGCGCCTGTTGCGACCCCGGTCGGGGGAACAGGGGGGAAGGCGACCCGGGGAGGTGGGCCAGGCCGGCTGGGCCTGGGGTCGGCCCAGTTGGGCCAGGGTCCAGTGGGGGGGCTTCTCCTTCTCCTTTTTTCTTTGTTTGTTCTGTTTCCTTTTGTATTTTCTTTTTATTTATTTATTTTCTTTTCTGTTTTATTTCAATTTAATTTATTTAGGCATTTATAAAAATATGTTTTCTTTAGTATAATTACCCTTGTAATATTTGGCACCCACCGAACATTTTGTTTCAATTTTTGAAAAACCTTTTCTGTCGGCATTAATTTAAATTTGAACTTTGAAACGGTTTTGGATCATCGCACGGTTAACAACAGTAACCGAGGTGACGTGGCATGATTAGCGGGGAATTACTGTAGCTTGATTCCCCGGGCGTTACAAATCTCCTCCACTACAAGAAATCTCGTCCCGAGATTTAGGAGGTAGAAGGAAACAGTGCGGGGTATTCTTCGCGCAGACGATCCTCTCGTTCCCAAGTGGCTTCTTCTTCAGAATGGTGCGACCACTGGACTTTGAGGAACTTGATCGCCTTCTGACGTGTGTGGCGTTCAGCTTGGTCGAGAATGCGGACCGGATGCTCCTTATAGGAGAGGTCCTGCTGCAATTCGAGCACTTCATGATCCACTGCTCGGATTGGGTCCTTGAAGCAACGGCGGAGCTGTGACACATGGAACACATCGTGAACCTGAGAAAGGTTCGGCGGTAGCTCCAGTTGGTATGCCACTTTTCCATGCCTTTCGAGAATAATGAATGGGCCAATATATCGAGGAGCTAGCTTGCCCTTGATTCCGAAGCGGTGAGCACCCTTCATAGGTGTGACTCGAAGATAAGCCTTTTCGCCAGGTTGATAGACCATGTCTTTATGATGACGGTCATAGTGACTCTTCTGACGTGACTGAGCAGTCTTGAGATTCTCGCGAATAATGCGGACTTGTTCTTCGGCATCTTGGATAATATCCGGACCGAAGAGTGGACGTTCCCCAGTTTCTGACCAGTTCAGAGGGGTTCGGCACTTTCGTCCATAAACACTTCGAAGGGGGCCATCTTCAGACTAGCTTGATAGCTATTATTATAAGAGAACTCAGCATACGGGAGAGATTCCTCCCATTTCTTGCCGAAGGAGATAACACAAGCTCGAAGCATGTCTTCGAGAACTTGGTTGACGCGTTCAACTTGCCCTTGCGATTGAGGATGAAATGCAGTACTGAATGACAGATGAGTTCCCATAGCTTCTTGGAAACTTGCCCAGAATCTTGAAGTAAATAAGCTGCCACGGTCTGAACTGATAACCAATGGAATACCGTGGAGTGAAACAATCCTAGACATATAGAGCGTTGCCAGTTGACTAGCAGTGATCGTTTCCTTGACCGCCAGGAAATGTGCAACTTTGGAAAGCCGGTCAATGACGACAAGAATAGCATCATTACCTTTCTGTGACTTGGGAAATCCAGTGACGAAGTCCATGTCAACATGGTCCCATTTCCATTCAGGTATAGAGATAGGTTGCAGAGTTCCAGCAGGCCTTTGGTGTTCTGCTTTGATACGACGGCAAACGTCACACTCAGCAACATAACGAGCAATGGCTTGCTTCATATTAGACCACCAGAATCTCTGACGGATGTCTTGGTACATCTTTGTACTACCAGGGTGGATACATAGAGGCGTATCATGAGCTTCTTTCATAACCTCCTGTGTCATATCCAGGTTTTTCTCTGCACATGGCACCACTAGGCGGCCCTTGAAGTATAAGGTGCCATCTTCAGCAATGGTGAAGAATGAGGGCTTTCCTTCTGCGAGGTAGCGCTTAATCTTGTGGGCCTCAGAGTCATACTTCTGTAGCCTTTTGATGCTGTCCACGAGATTTGGTTTAGCAACTAGGGTATTGAGGGAACCCTGGGTAACAACGTGGAGGTTCACCTTGCCAAACTCCTTAGGAGGGGGAGCGACTGCACCCGAAGGAACAATATGGAGGTTCAGCTTCCTGAATTCTTCAACAAGCGAGGGCTGAACTTTGTGAACCTGGAGGTGGTTGCAGTAAGACTTGCGGCTCAAGGCATCAGCCATTACATTAGCCTTGCCTGGCGTATAGGAAATACCCAAGTCAAAGTCTGCAACAAGCTCCATCCATCTCTGCTGACGGAGGTTCAGATCTGGCTGAGTAAACAGATACTTCAGATTTTGGTGGTCAGTGAAGATCTCGCAACGATTACCAAGAAGGTAATGTCGCCACTGCTTCAGCGCATGAATGACAGCAGCAAGTTCGAGGTCGTGAACTGGGTAGTTCTCTTCGTGAGGGCGCAATTGCCGAGAGGCATAAGCAATCACTTTGCGGTCTTGCATTAGGACACAGCCTAATCCTTGACGGGAAGCGTCGTAGTAAATGACGAAGTCCTTCTTAGTATCAGGTGGAACTAGAACTGGAGCAGAAGTCAACTTGTCTTTGAGTGCCTGGAAACTTTCCTGACATTTGTCTGTCCATTGGAACTTGACGCCCTTATGCAACAGGTTAGTCAGAGGCCTGGCGATCTTGGAGAAGTTCTCGACGAATCGACGGCAATAGCTGGCGAGACCGAGAAAACTTCTGACTTGCTTAACGTTCTTGGGAGGAGTCCAATCAAGAATAGCCTGAACTCGTTCAGGGTTGACGGCAATACCATCCTTAGAGATGACATGCCCGAGATAGGTTACTTCGGGTAGCCAGAATTCACATTTGGAGAACTTGGCATATAGTTGATGCTCTCGTAGCTTTTCCAGCACAAGTCGAAGATGTTCAGCATATTCTTCTTCGCTCTTGGAAAATACCAGGATATCATCCAGATAAACCACAACGAACTTGTCGAGGTAATCCATGAATATATAGTTCATCAGACGAGAGAAGGTGGCTGGAGCATTGGTTAAACCGAAAGACATGACGGTGTACTCGTATGAACCATAGCGAGTCACGAAGGCGGTCTTTGGGATATCCTCTTCGCGAACACGGATCTGGTGGTAACCCAACCTCAAGTCGAGCTTAGAGAACACTGACGAACCCGCCAGTTGATCATATAGATCATTGATCCGGGGAAGAGGGTATTTATTCTGAATGGTAGCTTGGTTTATAGGACGGTAGTCTTGAACTAACCGGTTTGTCCCATCCTTCTTCTTGACAAAGAGAGAAGGTGCTCCCCAAGGAGAGCAACTTGGGCGAATGAATCCTTTGCAAAGAGATTTGTCAATTTCCTCCTTAAGCTCAAGGAGTTCATGCGGCGGCATTTTGTAGGGTCGCTTGGCTATAGGAGTGGTGCCTGGTTTCAAGTCGATGATGAATTCGACAGCTCTAGCAGGGGGAATCCCTGGAAGTTCTTCAGGAAAGACGTTGAGGAATTCACGCACAACGGGAATGTTTTCAATGCCCTCGAGTGGTGCAGCATTCTATGCATTCAATGCATAGAGCCTTGCCTCGGCATCTTGCACCAGATGGGCTTGGTAAGTAACTATCTCATCTGAAGGGTGTAGCAGATGGACGGTCTTAGTGGCGCAAACTATAGAAGCAGTATGCGCTTTCAACCAATCCATACCCAAAATGAGGTCGATGTTAGACGACTTCAGGATAATGGGAGAGGCATAGAATTCCAGCCCTTCGATTTCCACGGGGACGTCGATGCCAACCAGGGAGGTTTGACACTGTCCCACGGGGGTTTTGACCAATACAGAGGTGTTCATCTCCTCACATTTAACGTCGTGCTTGTAAGCAAAATCTTCTGACATGAATGAATGCGATGCACCTGTATCAAATAAAACGGATGCTGGTACTGAATTTACGAGGAGTGTACCCATCACAGTAGCAGGCTGGTCTTGAGCTTCGTTGAGATCAACGTGGTTGGCATGAGCATGACCATAAGGCTTAGCATTGTTGTTGCGGGGCTGGTTGTTACCACGGCCCGTTGCTGGAAGGGCAAGTTGATTCTGATTCTGATTGCAGTCCTGGCACGGTGACCTGGTTGTCCACACTTGTAGCACAGACCATTATTGGGAGTGGGAACAGGAGCTTGGGATGGTGGAGCTGGAAGTCTTGACTGCCTAGATGGTGGTGGAGGCAGACGAGGTGCAGCATAGGTCTGCCTTGGGGCAGATGCATTTGGACGGTACATGCTGTTCGGGATCCATATCTTACGCTTCTCTGAGGGCGAGCCCGAAGATGAGCCCGTGTCACGGTTGCGCCTGTGAGAGCTCTGGTATTCCTGCAGACCAGTTTCGACATTGATGGCCTTGTTCACCAAGGTGGCGAAATCAGCAAAGTCATGCACTAGAAGTGCGAGCTTGATGTCAGCTTGAAGGCCATCACGGAACTTCTCCTGTCTGCGTGCATCAGTTGCAATGTCCTCTTCAGCATAGCGAGACAAGTCCAGAAACTCCCGCTGATAAGCTTCAACAGTTTTGTTGCCTTGGGTGAGGTTGCGGAACTCACGCTTCTTCCGGTCCATGACTCCCTGAGGAATGAAGCGGGCACGGAAAGCTGCTTGGAAGTCTGGCCATGTGATGATTGTTCCAGCTGGCAGAGTACGCCTGTGGCTGTCCCACCATTGAGCTGCTGGTCCCTTCAAGAAGAAGGAAGCAAAGGTGACATAGCTGGCAGGGGCTACATCAGCAGACTCCATCTCATAGGTGATGTCACGGAGCCAGTCATCAGCATCCAGAGGCTGAGTTGAGCTGCGGTAGATGGTTGGGTTGAGGCGTATGAAATCATGAAGAGTCACTTGGGCTGGCTGCTGGTTCATATTGGGGCGAGGAAACTGAGCCATCATATTTTCCATGAATTGGCGGTTCAGTTCAAACTGGTCAACACCACCTATCATTGTCTAATCATCTAAACTAATTAGTTTTAATTATTAAAATGTTTTAATTACCAGATTAAGTGGTGGGGCCCGCACGTCAGTGGCTGGGGCCTGCCCAGTCAGCCCAGTTGACTAGGTCAACTGGTCAACAGGTCAACAGGTGGCCAGGGGGCCCACTGGCAGTGACCCAGGGGGTGGCCCCAGGTGTGCCAGCTCAGCGCGGCCGGCGGCTCAACGCCGGCGATGCCAAACGCGGCGGCGCGGCTCGAATCTCGCCGGAAAACGCGTACAGGGCTCGGGGAGGAGCGGGGCTAGCCTCATTCGAACGAGCTCTCAGCGCCGCATCCAGTGGTGGCCGTAGCATCGCCGGACTTGGCCGGAATCGGCGCCGGTGAGCGGCGGAGGTGGCGGCGTGCACGGGTGCTCGACGAAAACGGAGCTACGGCGTGCTTTCGAGCAAACGGAGAGGCTGGGGAGTAACTACGTGGTGCGGCGAGTCTAATGGGTATGGGCCCGTGACCAAACCGTCACCGGAGACGCATCGGCGGCGAGCTCCGCGGCGACGCGTTCTGCCTCGTCGTGAGAGCTAGCTAAGGTTCGCGCGAGAGCAAACGGAGAAGGGTAGGAGGTAGAGGAGCTCACCGCGCGGCACACGGAGGCTGGTGAGAGGCTTAGTAGCTGCAGCAGTCGCCGGAGTCGAAGAAGACGGCGGCGACCCGAGGAAGAAGGCGACGACGTTGGGGGTGATGTAGGGGGTCCCGGCTCGAGCAGGTGGTCGGGGAGGACGGGCTCGACGCGGCGGAGCTCGTGGACACGTCGGGGAGGAGAACGGGGCTCGGTGGCCGCGAGAACGACGGCGGCACATCGGCGACCGCGCTCGGGCGGTGGGGAAGGAGGGAGCGGCGTGGATCTGGGGAGGAGAGGGAGAGGCGGAGAGGGTGAGCGGGGGCGAGTGGGAGAGGGGCCCGAGGAGGCGGGGGCGCTGGCGTCCTTATCCTCGACGCCGGCGAGGGAGGGTCCGGCGGGGACGCGCCTGTTGCGACCCCGGTCGGGGGAACAGGGGGAAGGCGACCCGGGGAGGTGGGCCAGGCCGGCTGGGCCTGGGGTCGGCCCAGTTGGGCCAGGGTCCAGTGGGGGGGGGCTTCTCCTTCTCCTTTTTTCTTTGTTTGTTCTGTTTCCTTTTGTATTTTCTTTTTATTTATTTATTTTATTTTCTGTTTTATTTTATTTCAATTTAATTTATTTAGGCATTTTATAAAAATATGTTTTCTTTAGTATAATTACCCTTGTAATATTTGGCACCCACCGAACATTTTGTTTCAATTTTTGAAAAACCTTTTCTGTCGGCATTAATTTAAATTTGAACCTTGAAACGGTTTTGGATCATCGCACGGTTAACAACAGTAACCGAGGTGACGTGGCATGATTAGCGGGGAATTACTGTAGCTTGATTCCCCGGGCGTTACACTTATCAAATACTATTTCCTACAGGTCCATCTTAACTTCTTGATGTAATACTCCAGATCCTGGTGATACACCGGTCTAAAGTTAAAACTTCATCTTGCTGATAGCTGCTCCATCAGCCTTCTACCATCCAATCCTTCCATGCATCTGCATGCTTAACTCCGCACGGTGAAAATAGCATAAACGGGTAATAACACCATGGTCAGCCGTGTCTATGCCCATGTTACTGCCATGAGCTTTCATTCCATAACTGCTATCTCTTGTCTTTGGGGTTTCTTAACAAAAACTTTGAGTTCTAATGCTCCATGTTCCGGTCTTTCTCCGGTACACCTTGGTCTCGGGTATTGACGGCTTCCATAGTCTGCCAAGTTCCATAAGGGTAGCCTTCCTATACCAATCTGGAAATTCTTCAGAGCCTTCAAATTCTCCTAATCTTCAGAGTCCTTAACCGTTGTAGTTCCAATTATAACAATGCTCGATAAAATACTCTTCATTCCGAAGTGGTCTTGGTTGTCCGATATCTTGTCCTTCTTGGAGTGGTCTCATCAGTCGAATCTTCGTGTGGTCAAAAGGGGAAAGGGGTATGGTCTCACTAAAAGGGAATATTTGAATAAGACTCAGAAAAGGAGAGAGGTAAAAGATCTTTTCGAAAAGGAAAGTTTTAGGGAAAATCCTTCCTATGGGCTTGCCAGTTTCTAGGGTCACGTCCTACAGTCAACATGTGCTCTGATACCATCTTGTAGCGACCCGACCCGAATGGATCAAGTCTCTGTGCTTAAGTGTCATCCCTGGATCGGTATGCTGACACACACAGTACTCGAGGATTTATAACAGAGGTAAATCACATGTATAAAGTAACGTAAATACTATTACCTCAATCCAAATAGCGGAAGTAACAAGGTTGTGGATTCCCATCAACACCAACGGCAAAGTTGAGTGTAGAAATCGTAACCCTGACGTATCACTTACTCGTCGTAAGATATCCTACAACATGAAACGTTGCAGCCCGAAAACGGGTCAGCACATGGAATATGCTGGCAAATTCACACCATAGAGAAATGATGAACAAAGGCTATCACTACATGCATATATGGCTGGTGGAAAAGCTCTATGGTTATAATGTTTTTGCGAAAAGCCAATTTTCCCTACTGCAAAGGAATAAATTTTATTTGACTATCATGGTGGTTGTTAAACATTGAGATGGTTGACAGCATCTCAATCCCAATTAAGTATCATTATTAACCCAACAAGATTAATTAAAGGCACATGATGAGATTCACATGATAATCCAAGTACTAGATACTCAAGTTGTCCATAACCGGGGACACGACTAATCATGATTAGTTTGTACACTCTGCAGAGGTTTGTGCACTTTTCCCCACAAGACTCGATCTCCTCCGTTGGATTTCTCGCACTACTTGGTGTTTGAGAAATGGATGATCGAGACACAGTCTTTCAGAAGCATTTACTCTCTACTCCGGGCAGACCGTTACACCTACAATCCCCCTACATCTGCTAGTCCACCTCTTCAAGAGCTCACACAACTTACTCAACTATGCCAGAGCCCATAATGGCTTGTGGCTGCACACGGAAGTTTCTAGCCTGAATAATCTTATGATCCCTTTGAGTCTGGGTGGCGGTCCATAGGATGATCACACGGGTACTCCGGGATATCCAAAAATACAGGCAACACTGGGTTCTCCAGGTGCCTCAATCCACCCAGTTGTTTATTTATGTAGCCACCTTAAGTTGAACCATTAATTAACAATCTCACATCTGTCATGGAAAATTCACTCAAACCCAATCCACGTCTACGAGCATAGCATAGCAATATAAGCAAATGTAGAAGTAACTCCCAAGGGTTTGATATTAAACAGGACAATAGGTACTACCTCATCTACTTCCCAAAAACCCACATATTAATCAGATCCTAATCATGCAGTTGTTTGAGGATTGATCTAATGCAATAAAACTGGGTAATGAAAAGTATGATCAAAGTGTGAACTTGCCTGCAATGTTGATGAAGATGATTCGCACTCAATACTCTGGATAGATCTACTCGTCACACTCCGGTCAATCTATCATAAGCAAGCAATGGTAACCACACATAAGCAATCACTCAAAAGATCAGAAAGAACGAGGAAAACAATTCGGAAAACTTCAAAACCGAGCAAATAACTCTTGCAACATAAAACAATTTCTAACAGTACCAAATTAGATGGATTTGGCCTTATCAGAAAGTTTAGGTCAAGAGCTTCGCTTTGCAAAAAGAATCAACTCAAAACGGAGCTACGAAACTCAAGTTACGATCAGACGAAGTTTGAATATAAATTTGAACAAATTTCGAAATTTCAAAATTTCAAAAAGTTGATGTGACAGGTTCACTAGATAGGTGAAAACAAAACAAAACTATAGGCGCTGGTTTCATCTAATTTGGATGAACGAGTAAAAAGTTATGCTATTTGAAAAATCAGGGCCAAGCTGTTTTGCAGAAAAAAATAGCTACGGCTAAAAAAATTAGGTATAACGTATAAATACAGAGAACGAATAAATATACCTAAAAGGCGACTTCGGAGTGAGGAGACAACTTCCAAAAGTCCCGCCGGAGAGGAGAAATATATTTTTCTTTAAGGAATCTAGTCAAACCAAAATTTTGATTTAACCCGAATCGGATGATTTTTGGAGGCTCTATGGGTCTATATTTATTGGTGGAAAAAAGGCTTAAAGGTCAAAGGCTAGGCAATGTGGGACTAAACGTAGACGAAAAACAAAAAGAGTGAAGAGAAAAGCGCATGGGCCGAAAGCTTCGGCCGGCCGCGCGCATGCGTGCGGCAATTTTTTTAAACACTAAAAGAAGGAAAAGAAATTAAGAAAAGGAAAAATATTTTTTTCTGCAAACATAACCAAAAAACAACATGGGCCGGCATGGGTGCACTATGCACGTAGGCGACGGATAAAATTTGGGCGGCACGTACAGTTTTTTTATTAGAAACAGAAAGGAAAACTGTATAACGAAAACAAAAATAAAATTGTGCATAGGCATATTATATATCAAAATTTTCAGAAAAAGATTTCCTACAGCATGGGCATTTTTCTAGAATTAAATAAAATCCACAAAAATTCAAATAAATCAAAGAGTGCTAGTGCTGTACTAAAATCCAATAAAAATCATTTTCAAAATACCAAAATTAATTCAAATTTATTTCTCTCCAATTTTCTGTTGTAGGGAATCATGTTACCGTACTTTCCATATATTTTTATTTTGGAGAAATATAATTTGAATAAAACCCAAATACTCCAAATTGAAAATAATTTCCAAAAGGACTTTAAATTAGATCCTTTTAAACTTCCAACTCATATTTCATATGTTTTGAAGAAGTCATTTTATCTTCTCTCATGAAAATCATTGAGTTGCTTGAAGTTTCTGAATTGGAAATATTTTCAAATGATATTCAAATATTTTCAACACCCCTTTTCATTTAAATAAATGGAAGAAGTCATGTCATCTTCTCTCGAGGGTTTTGTGATGAAAATAATTTGAATTCATGGAGATCATAAAAGCAAAATGAAAGTTTGGGAAAGTACTTTTATTCCCTCTCATTTAACTTTCAAAAGATTTCGAATTCACTAACTTTCAGTCAATCAATCACACAACAATCCAACAAACAATCAAATCTATCTATTTATTATAACATTCCAAAATTTAGAATTTTGGGATTTTACAAATTCATATTTTGTTTTTGTATTATATCTACTGTATTCCAACTTTTCCATGCCAAAAACTCATCAAAGAAAACCATAGAGCCATCAAAATAAGCATACAATACAAAGAAAACGGAATCTGTCAAAACAGAACATTCTGTAGAAATCTTATTTGTTCAAATACTTCTGGAACTCCAAAAATTCTGAAAAACCAGGACAACCTGGATAATTTGTATATTGATCTTCTGCAAAAATAATTGGCATTTTATCACGTTCTGGTGAATTGTAACAATTATTTTCGTGAGCACAAAGTTTCTGTCTTTTTCAGCAAGATCAAACAACTATCACCCAAGAAGATCCTATTGGTTCTACTTGGCACGAACACTAATTAAAACACAAAAAACACAATCATACCAGTAGCATAATTGTGTAAACACACAAGAACAGAAAATAAAAAGCAAAAATAAATTTATTCGTTGGGTTGCCTCCCAACAAGCGCTATAGGTTTACGCCCTTAGCTAGGCATACTTTTTATTGATGCTCACAAGGATGATAATAATTGAAACAAAAAGAGGGCATCATAAAACATGTGACAAACACATTTAACTCTAACATACTTCCTATGCATAGGAATTTTATAGGAAAACAAATTAGCAAGACAAGCAAGATCTAGCATATGCATGGAAGAAAACAATAACAATCTCAACATGAAGAGAGGTAATTTAGTAACATGAAAATTTCTACAATAATATTTTCCTCTCTCATAATAGTTACTTGTAAGATCATAATCAAATTCAACAATATAACTATCACATAAAATATTCTCTTCATGATCCACATGCATGCAAAGTTGACACTGTTCCAAAATAGTGGGATTATTATTACCTAGAGTTGACACTCTTCCAAACCCACTTTCAATATTATCACAAACATATTCATCATGAGGCTTAAATAAATTTTCAAGATCACAAGAAGAATCACCCCAATCATGATCATTGCAATAAGTAGTGGACATATCAAAATTAGCATCCCCAAGCTTGGGATTTTGCATATTATTAGCACAATTGACATTAATAGAATTTATAGTAAAATCATTGCAATCATGTTTTTCATTCAAGGAGCTATCATGAATCACTTCATACATTTCTTCATCACAATTTTCAGATTCACGAATCTCAAGCAGAACTTCATAAAGATAATCTAGTGCACTCAAATCACTGGCAATTGGTTCATGATAATTGGACCTCTTAAAAAGATTAGCAAGTGGATGAGGATCCATATCAATAGATTTTTAGCAAGCAAAGATGCAAGGAAATAAGAGACACATGGCAACACAAGCAAACATGAGATCTGACGAGAAAACAGCGAACGAAAAAGAAGGCGAATAAAACGGCAATTTTTTGTGAAGTGGGGGAGAGGAAAACGAGAGGCAAATGGCAAATAATGTAAATTGCAAGGAGATGAGATTTGTGATTAGGAACCTGGTTATCTTGAAGATCCTCCCCGGCAACGGCGCCAGAAATTCCTTTTGATGTCGCTTGAAGCTACGTCTTATTTCCCCAAAGAGGAAGGGATGCTGCAGCACAGAGGCTGTAGGTATTTCCCTCAGAAATGAAACCAAGGTTGTTGAACCAGTAGGAGAACCAAGCAACACAACGTAAACAGCCCCTGCACACAAATAACAACATCTTGCAACCCGACGTGTTAAAGGTGTTGTCAATCCCTTTCGGGGTACGGCGCCAGAAATTGCGTGTTGACGGGAGAAAGTTGTAATAGATTGAATAAATAGATCGCAAATAAAATAAAGTGCAGCAAAGTATTTTTATATTTTTGGTTTAATAGATCTAAATAAAAAGTACAAATAAAATAGACGCAAAGCAAATAAATGAGAAAGAAGACACGGGGGCCATTGAATTTACTAGTGGCTTCTCTCGAGAAAAATAGCAAACGGTGGGCAAACAAATTACTGTTGGGCAATTGATAGAACCTCAAATAATTATGATGATATCAAGGCAATGATCATTATATAGGCATCACGTCCAAGATTAGTAGACCGACTCCTGCCTGCATCTACTACTATTACTCCACACATCGACCGCTATCCAGCATGCATCTAGTGTATTAAGTTCATGGAAAAACGGAGTAATGCAATAAGAACGATGACATGATGTAGACAAGATCCATTTATCTATGGCGTTAGATATTGATCCCATCTTTTTATCCTTAGTAGCAACGATACATACGTGTCGTTTCCCCTTCTGTCACTGGGATCGAGCACCGTAAGATCGAACCCACTACCGGGCACCTCTTCCCATTGCAAGATAAATAGATCAAGTTGGCCAAACAAAACCCAAATATCGGAGAAGAAATACGAGGCTATAAGAGATCATGCATATAAGAGATCAAAGAAACTCAAATAACTTTCATGGATATAAAAAGATAGATCTGATCATAAACTCAAAGTTCATCGATCCCAACAAACACACCGCAAAAGAGTTACATCATATGGATCTCCAAGAGACCATTGTATTGAGAATTAAGAGAGTGAGAGAGAGATGAAGGCATCTAGCTACTAACTACGGACCCGAAGGTCTACAAAGAACTACTCACGCATCATCGAAGAGGCACCAATGGAGGTGGTGAACCCCATCCGAGATGGTGTCTAGATTGGATCTGGTGGTTCTGGACTCTGCGGTGGCTGGATGAATATTTTGTCGACGCTTCTAGGGTTCTGGTATTTTTGGGGTATTTATAGAGCAAAGAGGCGGTCCGGGGGGCACCCGAGGTGGGCACAACCCACCAGGGCGCGCCTGGGCCTCCTAGCGCGCCCTGGTGGGTTGTCCCCTCCTCGGGACTCCCCCAGGTGCAACCAGGGTCCAACTTCTTCCTTTTGGTCCATAAAAAATCATCGTGAAGTTTCGTTGCGTTTGGACTCCGTCTGATATTGATTCCCGTTATGTAAAAAACATGGAAAAAACAGCACTTGGCACTATGTCAATAGGTTAGTACCAAAAAATGATATAAAATGACTATAAAATGATTATGAAACATCCAAGATTGATAATAAAACAGCATGGAACAATAAAAAATTATAGATATGTTGGAGATGTATCAATGAGTAACTATAATCTCTAATTGTCATTGTAAACATGTTTCATTCATAAT
The DNA here is from genome assembly GCF_018294505.1 of Triticum aestivum. NCBI lineage: Eukaryota > Viridiplantae > Streptophyta > Magnoliopsida > Poales > Poaceae > Triticum > Triticum aestivum. The sequence continues at coordinate 181,542,964 of NC_057802.1, read as the reverse complement.
GGGCTGAATCAAGAATGATGAGCTAATCATATTTACAAAAACAAAATAGGTCGAGTTCGTACCAGCTTTTCTCCATCTCAATCATTTCATCAAGTATCGTCATTATTGCATTTCACTTGCACGACCGAACGGTGTGGGTAATAATAAGAGTGCACATGGATTGGACTAAGCTGGAATCGGCAAACAATTATTCAAAGGAGAAGACAAGGTAATATGGGATCTTTGTTAGATCAACAATAATGCATATGAGAGCCACTCAACATTTTCATCGTGGTCTTCTCCTTACGACCCAAAGAAAAGAAAAGAATTTCAAAGAAGCACACTGAAATATCTTTGGAGTTTTTGTTTTTCTGAAGAAAGTAAAATGAGAACGAGAAAAACTATTTACACGGGAAAGCTCCCAACAAGCAAAAGAAGAACAAGAAATCTTTTTGGGTGTTCTTTTAATACTACTACTAAATAAACTTGGAAAGAAAAACTAAAAAGAAGCAAGAACTATTTTTTTGGATTTTCTCAAAGTTTTTCAAACACACAAGAAGAAAGCAAGAAAAACAAACTAACATGGATAGTATAATGAAAAAAGTATGAACACCGACAACTAGAATGAATGTGTGAACATGAATGTAATGTCGGTGAGAGATACGTACTACCCCCAAGCTTAGGCTTTTGGCCTAAGTTGGTCTATGGCCACGACTGGCCAGGCTAAAATCCAGGGTTGTAGTTGGGGTTGCACTCGATTGCAGCTGCCACCGCCTGGTGAACTGCCTCATGGAGGCGAGAGGTCTCCCTCGCTCTCTTGTACTCGGTTGCCTCCTCCCTGGTTATGAAGTATCTTCTTTTTACCTGAAAGTCAAAGAAGGTAGAAGCAGGAAGCGTAATATGGACAGCGTGCTACCTGTCAAAGATTAGTCTGTACTGAAAAGGCAACTCGCCTCTCTCAAGAAACTGGTAGCGCTCCATAGCATCATAAGCAAGGTAAGAAGATGGTAGAGGAACATCATTTTATTTATATGGAAACCCAAGATACTGAGCTAAACAAGTGGCATAAATTCCACCAAAGAAGTCTCCATCTTGAGCATTATTATGTAATTGACGGGCAATGATAGCCCCCAAATTAAATCTTTTATCGTTCATTCATGCGCTCTTAAGAGCAATGAGATTGGAGGAGCAAAGGTGGCTATGATCATGTTTACCATTAATGCATCTACCTATGAAGAGAGCAAAGTAATGTAAAGCAGGAAAGTGAATGCTCCCTATGGTAGCTTGTGTTATGGTTCTGGTTTCTCCTACATTAATGCTAGCAAGGAACTCAGAACAATCAGATTTATGAGGTTCAGTACAACAGCCCCATGTGGAATTTTGCATGCATCATTGAATTCTTTAAGGTCCATGGTGAATGATTTATCATATCAATCAAATAAAATAGAATGCATATTGCACTGGACAGAATACTTAAATCTCCGCACAAAGGAATCAGTAAGGTTGTAGTACTGAGGGCACTTACCTGACACGAAGTCCGTCAACTTGGTGTTATGCACGTACGTATAGAATTCATCCTTAAAACCGGCATGAGTCATGAAATGATCCGACGACCATTCACAAGGTTGCATGAAGCCTCCCTTGGTGGTTCGAGATCTGGCTCACGTATCGCGGGCCTTGGGGATTTCTTCTTTGAGGAGCCACCTTGGAATACTTTCATCAACATTTCCTTTCTCTGATTTTTTTTAAAATTTTTAGTGACTCAAAATAAAAGTGAACCAAACTCAACAAGATTGATAGAAACCACTCCCACAAGTGTCTAGAGGTTATATCATGCAACAAAACTACTTTGGACCATATAAATTTGACATGCAGGCTCAAGAACAAAGTCACCACATCAGCAAAAAATTGCAATATATAAAGCACTAGAACAAAAACTAATTGGACCATTGGAGGAGTCACATACCGAAGAACAATCCCCGAAACAGTTTCGGAAATGAAGTTCCGAGCAAGGAGATCGAAAATTGCAGCAAAATGAGCAAGAACACTGGTTTGAGCAATGGGGGGATTTTTTTCTCGAGGAAGACAAAGTGGATGGGTGCTGGCATAAGTGAGGGGGACCCACGTGGGACCCATAAGCCCTGTAGGCACGCCCACCCTGGGAACGCCCTGTGGGCTTGTGGCCCACTGGTGCACCTCCCTGAGCTGTTTTCAGTGCCAAAAATTCTTAAATATTATAGAAAAAAATCATACTAAATTTTCAGGGCATTTGGAGAACTTCTATTTTCTGGCCATTTCTCTTATTGCACGGATACTTCAGAAAACAGAAAAGTAATAGTAATTTTACTTTATTTATTCTAAATAACATAAAGTAAAAAGTGGGTACAGAGAGTTGTGTTTACTAAATTCATCCATCTCATTCCCATCAAAAGGAATCCATTAACAAGGTTGATCAAGTCTTGTTAACAAACTTCTTCCGAATGACATGAAACCGTAGAATCTTCGTATAACACTAGGTTACCTCAATGGGGATATGCATGTCCCCAACAATAAGAATATCATATTTCTTTTTGACAGTAGGGATAGGGAATTCAAAACCTCCAATAGAATTGATACTATTCACCTGAGGTTGTTGAAGGAAATATGCCCTAGAGGCAACAATAAAGTTGTTATTTTATATTTGCTTATATCATGATAAATGTTTATTATTCATGCTAGAATTGTATTAACCAGAAACTTGATACATGTGTGAATACATAGACAAAATAATCCCTAGTATGCCTCTACTAGACTAGCTCGTTAATCAAAGATGGTTAAGTTTCCTAACCATGGACATGTGTTGTCATTTGATGAACGGGATCACATCATTAGGAGAATGATGTGATGGACAAGACCCACCCGTTATCTTAGCATAATGATCGTTAAGTTTTATCGCTATTGCTTTCTTCATGACTTATACATATTCCTTTGACTATGAGATTATGCAACTCCCGAATGTCGGAGGAATACCTTGTGTGCTATCAAACGTCACAACATAACTGGTTGATCATAAAGATGCTCTACAGGTATCTCCGAAGGTGTTTGTTGGGTTGGCATAGATCGAGATTAGGATTTGTCACTCCGAGTATCAGAGAGGTATGTCTGGGCCCTCTCGGTAATGCACATCATGATAAGCCTTGCAAGCAATGTGACTAATGAGTTAGTTGCGGGATGATGTATTACGGAACGAGTAAAGAGACTTGCCGGTAACGAGATTGAACTAGGTATGAAGATACCGACGATCGAATCTCGGGCAAGTAACATACCGATGACAAAGGGAATGACATATGTTGACATTACGGTTTGACCGATAAAGATATTCGTAGAATATGTAGGAACCAATATGAGCATCCAGGTTCCGCAGTTGGTTATTGACTGGAGATGTGTCTCGGTCATGTCTACATAGTTCTCGAACCCGTAGGGTCCGCACGCTTAACGTTCGATGACAATTTGTATTATGATTTATGTGTTTTGGTGACCGAAGATTATTCGGAGTCCAGGATGAGATCACGAACATGAAGAGGAGTCTCGAAATGGTCGAGAGGTAAAGATTGATATATTGGATGATAATATTCGAACACCAGAAGTGTTTCGGAATGTATCGGGTACGTATCAGAGTACCAGGGGGTTACCGGAACCCCCCCGGGGAAGATATGGGCCATATGGGCCATAGGAGGGAGGCAAGCCAGCCCACAAGGGGTGGCATGCGCCCCCCAAGTGAGGAGTCCAAATTGGACTTGGGGAGGGGGCGGCGCCCCCCTTTCCTTCTCCTTCTCCCTCTCCTTCCCCCTTTCCCCCTCCGATAAAAGGAAGGGGGGGGGGCGAATTGGACTAGGAGCCCAAGTGGGACTCCTCCCACTTGGGGCGCGCCTAGGCCGGCCTCCTCCCCTCTCCCTCCTTTATATACGGGGGCAGGGGGGCGCCTCTAACACGCATCAATTGTTCCAAGCTGTGTGTGGCGCCCCCCTCCACCGTTTACTCCTCTGGTCATATTGTCGTACTGCTTAGGCGACGCCCTGCACGGATCACTTCACCATCACCGTCACCACGCCGTCGTCCTGATGAAACTCTCCCTCGACACTTTGCTGGATCAAGAGTTCGAGGGACGTCATCGAGCTGAACGTGTCCAGAACTCGGAGGTGCCATATGTTCGGTGCTTGATCGGTTGAATCGAGAAGACGTTCGACTACATCAACCGCGTTAAGCTAACGCTTCCGCTTTCGGTCTACGAGGGTACATGGACACACTCTCCCCTTCTCGTTGCTATGCATCTCCTAGATAGATCTTGTGTGATCGTAGGAATTTTTTTGAAATTGCATGCTACGTTCCCCTTTAGTGGTATTCGAGCCAGGTCTATGCGTAGATGATATGCACGAGTAGAACACAAAGAGTTGTGGGCGGTGATCGTCATACTGCTTACCACCAATGTCTTATTTTGATTCGGCGGTATTGTTGGATGAAGCGGCCCTGACCAACCTTACATGACCACGTTCATGAGACCGGTTCCACCGATAGACATGCAACTAGTTTTGCATAAAGGTGGCTGGCGGGTGTCTGTTTCTCCAACTTTAGTTGAATCAAATTTGACTGCGGCCGGTCCTTGTTGAAGGTTAAAACAGCAAACTTGATAAATCACCATTGTGGTTTGATGCGTAGGTAAGAACGGTTCTTTCTAGTAGCCCGTAGCAGCCACGTAAAACTTGCAACAACAAAGTAGAGGACGTCTAACTTGTTTTTGCAGGGCATGTTGTGATGTGATATGGTCAAGGCATGATGTGATATATGGTATTGTATGAGATGATCATTTTTTGTAAAAGTTACCAGCGACTGGCAGGAGCCTTATGGTTGTCGCTTTATTGTATGAAATGCAAACGCCATGTAATTGCTTTACTTTATCACTATGTGTTAGCGATAGTTGTAGAAGCAATAGTTGGCGAGACAACCACGACGCTATGATGGAGATCAAGGTGTCAAGCCGGTGATGATGGAGATCATGACGGTGCTTTGGAGATGGAGATCAAAGGCACAAGATGATGATGGCCATATCATGTCATATATTTTGATTGCATGTGATGTTTATCTTTGGGACATTTACATCTATGCCCTTACCTTGAACCCACTACTCAGTTTTGCCCCTAATTTTTAGGTATGCTCGGTTTTGACCCTCCGTCGTTAGTTTCACTTATAGAAATGCCCTTCTCTGTCGTTACCGTCCGGTCAAAGGTCTTTGACCGTCCTGAAAAAATAGCAAAAAAATCAAAAAAATTGAAACTTTGTGTGATCGAAGATACTCATGTCTGCAAGGTGTGTACAAATTTTCATGTCGTTCGGACACCCTGGGAGCTCGTGGCAAAGGAAAACATAAATTTTGTACGCATGTGAACATTAAATTCAAAAAAATAGAAAAAAATAAAAAAATTTGAAATTTCGTGGGACGGAAGATACTCAGGTGCGCAAGATGTGTGCACATTTTTGTTGTGTTTGGACATCGTAGGAGCTCGTGGAGAAAACAAACAAATTTTAGCTCAAAAAAACTTTGAAAACGCCATGTAATTACTTTACTTTATCACTATGCGTTAGCGATAGTTGTAGAAGCAATAGTTAGCGAGACGACCACGACGCTATGATGGAGATCAAGGTGTCAAGCCGGTGACGATGGAGATCATGACGATGCTTTGGACATGGAGATCAAAGGCACAAGATGATGATGGCCATATCATGTCACATATTTTGATTGCATGTGATGTTTATCTTTTATGCATCTTATTTTGCTTAGTATGGCGGTAGCATTATAAGATGATCCCTTACTAAAATTTCAAGGTATAAGTGTTCTCCCTGAGTATGCACCGTTGCGATAGTTCGTCGTGCGGAGACACCACGTGATGATTGGGTGTGATAGGCTCTACATTCACATACAATGGGTGCTAGACAGTTTTGCACATGCGGAATACTCGGGTTAAACTTGACGAGCCTAGCATGTACAGACATGGCCTCGGAACACTGGAGACTGAAAGGTCAAACGTGAATCATATAGTAGATATGATCAACATAGAAATGTTCACCATTGAAGACTACTCCATCTCACGTGATGATCGGACATGGTTTAGTTGATTTGGATCACGTGATCATTTAGATAACTCGAGGGATGCCTATCTAAGTGGGAGTTCTTAAGTAATATGATTAATTGAACTTAATTTATCATGAACTTAGTCCTGATAGTATTTGCATATCTGTGTTGTAGATCAATAGCTCGCGTATAGTTCCCATGTTTTATTTTTGATATGTTCCTAGAGAAAACTAAGTTGAAAGATGATAGTAGCAATAATGGGGACTGGGTCCGTGATCTGAGGATTATCCTCATTGCTGCAAAGAAGTATTATGTCCTTGATGCACCGCTAGGTGACAGACCTATTACAGGAGTAGATGCAGACATTATGAATGTTTGACAAGCTCGGTATGATGACTACTTGATAGTTTAGTGCACCATGCTTTACGGCTTAGAACCGGGACTTCAAATTTTTTTTGAACGCCATGGAGCATATGATATGTTCCAAGAGCTGAAAATGATATTTCAGACTCATGCCCGTGTTAAGAGGTATGAGACCTCTCACAAGTACTTTGCCTACAAGATGGAGGAGAATAGCTCAGCTAGTGAACATGTGCTCAGAATGTCTGGGTACTACAATCGCTTGAATCAAGTCGGAGTTAATCTTCCAGATAAGATAGTGATTGACATAGTTCTCTAGTCACTATCACCAAGTTACTAGAACTTTGTGATGAACTATAATATGCAAGGGATAACGAAAAACGATTCCCAAGCTCTTTGCGATGGTTAGATCGGCGAAGGTAGAAATCAAGAAATAGCATCAAGTGTTGATGGTTAACAAGACCACTAGTTTCAAGAAAAAAGGGCAAGGGAAAGAAAGGGAACTTCAAGAAGAATGGCAAGCAAGTTGCCAGTCCCATGAAGAAGCCCAAAGCTAGACCCAAGCCTAAAACTAAGTGCTTCTACTGCAAAGGAAATGGTCACTAGAAGCGGAACAACCCCAAATACTTGGCGGATAAGAAGTATGGCAAAGTAAACAAAGGTATATTTGATATACAAGTTATTGATGTGTACTTTACTAGTGTTCATAGTAACCCCAGGGTATTTGATACTGGTTCAGTTGCTAAAGATTAGTATCTCGAGATAGGAGTTGCAAAATGAACAAAGACTAATTAAGGGCGAGGTGACGATGTGTGTTGGAAGTGATTCCAATGTTGATAAGATCACCATCGCACACTCCCTCTACCTTCAGGATTAGTGTTGGACCTAAATAAATGTTATTTGGTGTTTGCGTTGAGCATGAATATGATTGGATCATGTTTATTGCGATACGGTTATTCATTTAAGTTAGAGAATAATTGTTATTCTGTTTACATGACTAAAACCTTCCATGGTCATAAACCCAATGTGAATGGTTTATTGAATCTTGATCGTAGTAATACACATATACATAATATTGAAGCCAAAAGATGCAAAGTTTATAATGATAGTGCAACATATTTGTGGCACTGCCATTTAGGTCATATTGGTGTAAAGCGCATGAAGAAACTCCATGCAGATGGACTTTTGGAATCACTTGATTATGAATCATTTGATACTTGTCAACCATGCCTCATGGGCAAGATGACTAAAACTCCGTTCTCCGGAACAATGGAGCGAGCTAATGACTTATTGGAAATAATACATACCGATGCATGGGGTCTGATGAGTGTTGAGCCTCACGGCAGGTATCATTATTTTCTGACCTTCACAGATGATTTGAGCAGATATTGGTATATCTACTTAATGAAACACAAGTCTGAAACATTTTAAAAGTTCAAAGAATTCCAGAGTGAAGTGGAGAATCATCGTAACAAGAAAATAAAGTTTCTACGATCTGATCGCAGAGGCGAATATTTGAGTTACGAGTTTGGCCTTCATTTAAAACATTATGGAATAGTTTCACAACTCACGCCACCTGGAAAACCACAGCGTAATGGTGTGTCTGAACGTCGTAACTGCACTTCATTAGATATGGTGCGATCTATGATGTCTCTTATCGATTTACCACTATCGTTTTGGGATTATGCATTAGAGACAGCTGCATTCACGTTAAATAGGGCACCGTCTAAATCCGTTGAGACGACACTGCATGAACTGTGGTTTGGCAAGAAACCTAAGATGTCGTTTCTTAAAGTTTGGGGCTGTGATGCCTATGTGAAAAAGCTTCAACCTGATAAGCTCGAACCCAAATCGGAGAAGTGTGTCTTCATAGGATACCCAAAAGAAACTGTTGGGTACACCTTCTATCACAGATCCGAAGGCAAAATCTTTGTTGCTAAAAATGGATCCTTTCTAGAGAAGGAGTTTCTCCCGAAAGAAGTGAGTGGGATGAAAGTAGAACTTGAAGAGGTAATTGTACCTTCTCTCGAATTGGAAAGTAGCTCATCACAGAAAACTGTTCCCATGATGCCTACACCAACTAGAGAGGAAGCTAATGATGATGATCATTAAACTTCAGATCAAGTTACTACCGAACCTCGTAGGTGAACTAGAGCACGTTCTGCACCAGAGTGCACAGTAATCATGTTCTGGAAGTCATGTTACTAGACCATGACGAACCTACGAACTATGAGGTAGCGATGATGAGCCCAGATTCCGGTAAATGGCTTGAGGCCATAAAATCTGAGATAGGATCCATGTATGAGAACAAAGTGTGGACTTGCCCGATGATCGGCAAGCCATTAAGAATAAATGGATATTCAAGAGGAAGATGGACGTTGATGGTAGTGTTACTATCTACAAAGCTCGAGTTGTCCAAAAAGGTTTTCGACAAGTTCAAGGTGTTGACTACGATGAGATTTTCTCACTCGTATCGATGCTTAAGTCTGTCCAAATCATGTTAGCAATTGCCGCATTTTATGAAACTTGGCAAATGGATAATAAAACTGCATTCCTTAATGGATTTACTAAAGAAGAGTTATATATGATGCAACCAAAAGGTTTTGTCAATCCTAAAGGTGCTAACAAAATGTGCAAGCTCCAGCAATCCATCTATGTACTGGTGCAAGCATCTCGGAGTTGGTATACGCTTTGATGAGTTGATCAAAGCATATAGTTTTATACAGACTTGTGGTGAAGCCTATATTTACAAGAAAGTGAGTGGGAGCACTACAACTCTCACATCCTAGCTAGTTCATGCATTAGAGTGTTGCATCATGTCTACTTTTCACAGAAACTTGAAATGGGGAAGCCAGAAAACCCCCAGCACCCCCCTGAACACAACTAGGGTTTACTAAAATCCTTTTCAATGAACCTGAAAGGCCATCCATAAATGTTCACCATCTTTGGTCCTGGCTAAAACATCTGCCAAAAATGGTTTCATATTTTTGGAGGCTATTCTGGATTTTCCACCAAGCCATAAGTATTTGCATTTGGGCAATTTAAATCCTATAAATATTTTAAAATGCCCAAATAATCTTGAAGGTATTTTTAGGCTGTTGAGAATATTTTCAAAGGTGCCTCTGAATATTTTCAGGATTTTCCTAAATGGAATAGTATTTTTACTATTTCAAAACACAGAACAGAAACAAATAAAAAGGAAAACAGAAAGCAGAGAAGGAACTTACCTGGAAGCCCACCTGGCGGCCCAGCACTGTGCTGGCCCATGGCCAGTCAGCTGCTTGCTCCCGCCAGAGCAGGCACAGAGGTGACGCCGGCGTGCGCGAGCTCACCACGGCGCCACCTGCTTGCCGCCCCGCCCTTGGACGAGCTGGACGACCTCCACGTCGCGCCCCCGAGCCCCTGGACACCTCCATTCGTCCCCTGCACCTCTCCCTCGCCTCTCTCCACAATGGCCGACGCAGCCGCTGGCACCCCGCCGTCGTAGTCGTAGCCACCGCCGTCTCCGCGTCACCTGACCGTGTCCAGTAGCTCCGCCGTCGCCCTCTCCTTCGAGCAGGTCGAGCCCCGAGCGCTCGCTTGCCCCGACGCCACCGCTCCGACCTCGCCTTCGCCTCCCACCGCCGGAGATCCCCTTCGCCGTCACCACCGCCGCAGTTCGTCCCCGACAGCGCCACCTAGCTCATCGCCTCTGCCGTGAGCTTCTGCCCCTTCCCCATCCTCTCATTCTTGCTGCCGCCCTTTACTTCGACCGTAACCAGTAGCACCGCACACGCCACCGCACGAGCTCGTCGCCGACGAGGCTCCGGTGACCAAATGGTCCAGTGCATATGGCTGTCATCTTCGTGAGCACATGCAGCACCCGTAGAGACTAACCATTGTTCCTCCCGTGCACCGTGTCGTTGTTTTTGTCGGCACCCGAACTCCGGGGCCGCTAAAGAGCTCGCCGCCGTCGACTCCGGCCACCCCAGGCCCAACCACGGCCACCAACGGACGTGCCGTTGCGTCAGCTACCCGTAGAGCCCAACGGCGCCTCGAACGGTGCCCCGTAGAGCAAACCCGAGGCACAGGAGCGCCGCTGACCTCGCCGGTGGCTAACCGCTGGCGTGTTAGGCCCGTTGACGAGGGGTTTGACCTCCCTTGGGTCGTTGACATGTGGGGCCAGCCCCTGTTAATTTCCTAGTTTAGGTTAATTAAAATAGGATTAGCCCTGTGACACTGACAGACAGGTCCCACCGTTCAGGTTTGACCTGGACCGCCCAGTTGACTTGCTGCCGTCATCATGACACACTGCTGACGCAATAAGTAACTTAATTACTGGAATTATTCTTATACAGGAAATTCCAGAAAATATCACAAACTTCAAAAAATCATAGAAAATAATCTATAGCTCAGAATGAAAAGATTTATATATGAAAAATGATCAGAAAAATCCATTCTATCCATCTGTACTGGTTTCATGCATGTTTAAGCAAATTAACCTACTGTTTAATGCAGAACAAGATAAAGCACTAACATGGGCCATTTATGAACTTGGAATTAGAATCTTTGATTCAAAATAGTCCAAACCCATCTGGTCCTAGTTGCATTAGCCCAATACATCCATTTTGCCATGTCTCATGCATGCATCATATTGTTGCACTTGCTTGGTGTTGATTGTGCTTCGATGTGTTCATCGTGGTAGGTTCTGCCTCCGAGGATATTCACGAGTATCCAACTGAAGGGCAGCATTCCACCAACACTCCGTCAGGCAAGCAACCCATTGATCATTTCGATACAAACCCGTCTTCTCGCTTCTGCTCTCATTTACTGCATTAATACAACGCGATTCAAACTGCTGTGTGTTGCGGTAGTTGAACCCACTTTCCTTTGCATGACCTGTCATTGTCACAGTAACTAGATGAAACCCACTAGCATGTGTAGGAGTTGATTGAGCCATGTTGTGTTCCTACAATGCTATGCTTGCTACGCTTAGAGTCATGTCAGGTCTGGCTCATCAGGGTGATGAACTAGAGTGAAAGCGTGTGTTGGTAATGAGAGTGAGGTGTTGAATACGATTTGGTAAAGGTATCGATGGGAGGCCATGTAGGAGTACATGGTGGGTTGTTTCATTGAGACCGTCCCTAAGAACTGAGATCTGTATGCGTGATTTAAGATTCAGCTACTACCACGCATTGGGCCCGAAACCAATGGACCCCCTCGGCTTCTTAATCACCCTTGTCCTCTGTCCAGGAGTTGGACGTAGTTTCTGGTGTTTGTAGTAAGCTGGAGGCCGTGGGCAGCGCTGACCAAGGGGTGGGCTGTGATGCGGTAGGCTCGTGGCCCGGTGTACCGAGTCGCCCGTTTGGTGTCTCGGGAACCCTGCACACATCGTCCGGGGCCGTATGTGGAAACCTCGGCCGGACTCCCTGCGGATGAACCTGAATAGGCGATAAACCCGGACTAGAGAGTCGAGTGTTAAGGTAGGCTGTGGCCGACACCCTCGCTGGGCTTCCGCTTGAAGGTTGCCGAGTACATACTATGTAAACGGTGGTAAGTGGTGAGAGCGTGTGTGACGAAGTACACCCCTGCAGGGTATAAAACTATTCGAATAGCCGTGTCCGCGGTAAAGGACTACTTGGTCGCTTATGCAGTTCATAGAAAAGTAAATGGATACTACTAAAAGCCTCAAGATAAGTGTGAGTACCGCGGATGGCTCTCTCGTGGGATGACAAGGGAGGATCCACGGTGGAGTATTGAGATGGTGATTAGTGGACTCGTGTGCGAAAACTATTTTACAAGTGGTGTCTCGTAGGATAGCTTAGCCAAGAGTCAAAGCTGGCTTGCTGCAATAACTCCACTACCTTCTTGGGAATGAACATATATAGTAGGATCTGTTGTAAGACTTGCTGAGTACCTTTGTACTCATGTTGCTTCAATTACTGTTTTCAGACGACAACACCGCCCCTTCCGATGGGTTCTATGTAGAACTCGACGACGACGAGTGACTTGCCACCCAGGTGGTGATCTAGGCTTGTGAAGGGCCTACGTAGATAGACAGGCTTCGTCAAGCCTTCTTTCTTTCTAGTGTCTGTACCCAGACAATTTGCTTCCGCATGTGTTTGTATGATTGTATGACTTGAGTGTCGGGTCATGTGACCCCTATCTGTATGAACATGTTATGTAAGTGTAACGCCCACGATGCGGCTATATGTCCCACGTGTCGAGGCACGACTTAGAGGCATAACCGCATAGTGGTTTTGCCGCAAGAAGGGTCATCTTCACACAATCCCATGTAATGAACAAGAATGGGATAAAGAGTTGGCTTACAATCGCCACTTCACACAATACATAAATAAATATCATACATCATCCGAAATACAATCATATAGACCGACTACGGTCAAAATCCAGATGAAAATAAGACAACCCCAAATGCTAGATCCCCGATCGTCCCAACTGGGCTCCACTACTGATCATCAGGAAAAGACACATAGTAACGACCACGTTCCTCGTCGAACTCCCACTTGAGATCGACGCCATCATCTGCACTGGCATCGTCGGCACCTGCAACTGTTTTGGTAGAATCTGTGAGTCACGGGGACTCAGCAATCTCACACCCGCGAGATCAAGACCATTTAAGCTTGTAGGAAAGAGGAGTAGTGAGGTGGAGCTGCAGCGGCAAAAGCATATATGGTGGCTAACTTGCGCAAATGAGAGCGAGAAGAGAAGCAACGGAACGGTCGTCATCTAGCAAAGACCAAGAAGTGATCCTGAACACCTACTTACGTCATACATAACACAGACCGTGTTCACTTCCCGGACTCCGCCGAGAAGAGACCATCACGGCTACACACGCAGTTGATGTATTTTAAATGGGTCAAGTGACAAGTTATCTACAACCGGACATTAACAAATTCCCATCTGCCTCATAACCGCGGGCACGGCTTTCGAAAGATAATACCCTGCAGGGGTGTCTCAACTTAGCCCATCGTAAGCTCTCACGGTCAATGAAGGATAAACCTTCTCCCGGAACGACCCGATCAGTCTCGGAATCCCGGTTTACAAGACATCTCGACAATGGTAAAACAAGACCAGCAAAGCCGCCTGAATGTGCCGACAAATCCCGATAGGAGCTGCACATATCTCGTTCTCAGGGCACACCGGATGGGCAAGACGTCGGGTTGGCATAGACCCTGGTTTCCCAGGGGGCGCCGGACATCGCCCAGTTTGGGCCAGCATTCGAAGGAACACTAGTCCGGGGGTTAAAATAAGATGACCCTCGGGCTCGCGAAAACCCGGGGGAAAAAGGCTTAGGCGGCGAATGGTAAAACCAAAGTTGGGCCTTCCTGGAGGAGTTTTATTCAAGGCGAACTGTCAAGGGGGTCCCATAAATCACCCGACCGTGTAAGGAACGCAAACTCAAGGAACATAATCCCGGTATAACAGTAACTAGGGCGGCAAGAGTGGAACAAAACACCAGGCATAAGGCCGAGCCTTCCACCCTTTACCAAATATATATAGATGCATTAATTAAATAAGAGATATTGTGATATCCCAACATATCCATGTTCCGACATGGAACAAACTTCAACTTCACCTGCAACTAGCAACGCTATAAGAAGGGTTGAGCAAAAGCGGTAACATAGCCAAACAACGGTTTGCTAGGAAAGGATGGTTAGGGCTGACATGGCTAAAATGGGAGACATGATATAGCAAGTGATAGGTAGCGAGCATGGCAATAGAGCGAACAACTAGCATAGCAAAGATATAAGTGATTTCGAGGGGTGGTCATCTTGCCTGCAAGGTTCTCAGAGTTGTCGAAAGCTTGATCCTCGTAAGCGTACTCGACAGGTTCCTCGTTCACGAACTCGTCTCTCGGATCTAACCAAGACAAGAACACAAACAAATGGAACCACAATCAACAACGAGAAATGCACAAGCAACATGATGCAAAACATGTATGATATGCAAGATATGATATGCGATGCATATGCGTGCTCCGGAAGGAAAATGATGAACATGGCAGTAACTTGGCAAACCAAGCATGCCACTGGAAAGATGAGATGATTTCGGTCGAAATCGATATAAAGATCACCGGAATCGGATGCACGGTTTGCAAATGGCAAGCAAAACAAGAATGACACGAATCTGCGATAAACAGCAAGATAGCAAATAAAATGCAACAAGCAACAATGCTACAGCACCCCAACATAGCAACAAAGCACATGGCAGTAATCTACAGGAGATGCTTGACAAAAGATGAACAATGAGCTACGGCTAGTTCTCAAGATATCAAGCTCAAACAAGCATGGCAAAAGTGCAAAAGATTACAGGTTCACAGACTTTGTGAAAAACTGGACATGGCAGTAAACAGCATCACGTAGCAATGTTCGGAGCACGAAATCAACATGCTACAGGAACTTAACATAGCAAACCAAGGCATGGCAGTGTTCTACTAAATGCACATGACAAAAGTCCCTTACTGACCATAAGCCAAAAAGGACCAGAAGATATGATGGCAAGCATGTAAACATAGCAAGTTCCGTTATCAGGTTTCAGACTTAGCAGAAAACAGAGCATGGCAGAAATATTAATATGTAGGCCTCTTTGTGAGCTTGATGCACCCACTACAGAGCAATTCATGAAAAACTAAGCATACCTACAGCAAGATGGCATGCTTATGAAGCTAACCATGGCAAGAACAATTGCATAGCATGTATGAATCAACTACAATAAGCTTGGCAAAAATGCATGTCATGTTAAGAATCTGCCAGAAATATTTTATAGCAAAAGTAGAGCAAGATTTAGTCATGCTATGGCACTCCATAATTGCAAACAATTGCAGGAATGGATCAATTACAACTATATCTACAAAATATCCTTACTGCACATCTCCAAAATATGCATGGATCTCTCTGTAGCATCAAGTTTACATGGCAACAAAATTACAGCAGACAAGGACTTAGAGGATTCACTGTCCCTGAAATCAGAAATATTATGGAGCCTACTTTGCATGCTTGTGCTAGTCACCACAGAGATCACAAAAATACAAGGACTACACCACTGGAAAGATGGCATGGCATACTTCAAAACACATGTAGAGCTCATGCCCAAAAGATGCACAGATTTAATGCTACAAAAATGACAAATCTCCAAGTTCTGATAAGAACCAGAGAATAACAGTAACTAGCCCTCTTCCAACAGAGATTTGGGCATCAAGATGACCACTAATGAACATAGTGCAATTTAACAAAATGAACAGCATCACGAGACGAACAATTTGACATATTACACGCGCGAATCAGAGCTACATGCACGGAGTTATCGCATCGGGAACAGAGGCACATGCTGATAAAAATTCCAGACTTAGAAAATATTTGGGGTCGAGGGAAAGTCAGCGCGTACGTACAGAGAGAGATCTGGATCGGGGAGTTCGATGGGGCTTCGGGCTCGGGCTCCGGTGGCCGGAGCTTGCCGGAGGAGGAGGAGATGGCCGGCGGGGCCGGCGGTGGCGCGGCGCCGGCGGGGAGGGCGAGCGGCGGCGGGC